>NC_137927.1:4328943-4331443 GCF_963457725.1 Sprattus sprattus | reverse complement strand
ATTACCTGTCTGTCTGACTCATCCCCTCACCTGTCCATTACCTGTCTGTCTGTCTGACTCATCCCCTCACCTGTCCATTACCTGTCTGTCTGACTCATCCCCTCACCTGTCCCTTACCTGTCTGTCTGACTGACTCATCCCCTTACCTGTCCATTACCTGTCTGTCTGACTCATCCCCTCACCTGTCCATTACCTGTCTGTCTGACTCATCCCCTCACCTATCCCTCACCTGACTGTCTGACTGACTCATGCCCTCACCTGTCCATTACCTGTCTGTCTGACTCCTCCCCTCACCTGTCCATTACCTGTCTGTCTGACTCATCCCCTCACCTGTCCGTTACCTGTCTGTCTGACTGACTCATCCCCTCACCTGTCCATTACCTGTCTGTCTGACTCATCCCCTCACCTGTCCTTTACCTGTCTGTCTGACTGACTCATCCCCTCACCTGTCCTTTACCTGTATGTCTGACTGACTCATCCCCTCACCTGTCCGTTACCTGTCTGTCTGACTGACTCATCCCCTCACCTGTCCATTACCTGTCTGTCTGAGTCATCCCCTTTCCTAATGCTAGTGCACGTGTGTGTTTGTGTGTGTCTCTGGGGTGACGTGGTGATGTGTTGGGTTTGGGCTGGTTTATAGTGGGTTGCTGACACACAGGCACTTGGCAGACCGCTGACGTGCAATAACTCATCCAGATGGAGCATTGAGGGTGGGATGGAGAGAGGGACAGAGAGAGAAACAGAAATTAGAGACAGGGAAGGGTAGAGAGAGTGAGAAAGAAGGAGTGTATGTGTGTGTGTGGTAGAGAGGAGAGGTTTTAGAGGGAGAGAGAAGTTTGGACCCCCCCCCCCCACACACACACACACACACAAGTTTGGTTTGGCAAACAGAAAGATGGAGGGAGTAGAAGCTCATAGAGAAGATAGAGAGAGGTAGAGAGAGAGTGGGGTAAGGGAGAAAGAGAAAAAGGGTGGTTGAAAGGAGAGAAATGGAGAGAGAGAGGAAGGGAGGGAAGGTGGAAGGAGAGAGAAAGAGAGAAGGAAGGAGGACAGAAAAAGGGATGAGTCAGGGCCAGCTCTGCTCTGCTCTCCTCTCCTCTCCTCTCCTCTCCTCTCCTCTTGCTGAAACTCAAGTGAGCTCTCTGAGCAAACCAACTATGGACCCTCCAGCATTCCTAGGCCGGAATTTTGAACCTCAGGATTGAGGAATGCTGCACTCAAAAAAGGCTGGTCCTACCGGCCAGGGCCATCCTGGAGTTACCTGTACAATCAGGATACACCTGGTGTCAGTGAGATGCCACAGACCCGCCCTGCTGTTGGACATGTCACAAACGGAGAACAGACTCCATAAAGTGGGCGGCCAGTTCCGTAACGCCTGTGCTGCCCCTGCTGCCCCTGCTGCTAGAGAACAGACCCCAAGAAGTGTGCGGGCAGTTCCGTAACACCTGTGCAGCTCCTGCTGCTAGAGAACAGATCCCATGAAGTGGGTGGCCAGTTCCGTAACGCCTGTGCAGCCCCTGCTGCTAGAGAACAGACCCCATGAAGATGGCTGCCAGTGCCGTAACGCCTGTGCTGCCCCTACTGCCAGAGAGAGAAACTAAAGTGATCTTGTGAGGCATTTCTTACTGAGATTGGTCCAGCCCAGCCTCAGATAAGGCTGTGTGTGTACCTCAGTGTGTGTTCCTAAGTGTGTGTACCTCAGTGTGTGTTCCTAAGTGTGTGTACCTCAGGGTTATTCTGAGTGCATCCTGATTATCGCGTCGCCCGTCGGGCACAACTCAGAACCCGTGAGTGAGCAGAGCTGGGGTGGGCATTAGAGTGGGTATTTAGCCGCTAAACGCTGTGAGTATGGACGACAGTGTGTGTGTGTGTGTGTGTGTGTGTGTGTGTGTGTGTATGGTGTGTGTGTGTGTGTTAGTGTGTGTGTGTGTGGTGTGTGTGTATGTGTCTGTGTGTGTTTGCAGTTGCTGCTAAATGCTGCCTGCTTTATGCCCGGCCCTCAAGACGTCTCTGCAAATCCAGCCATGGAAAAGTCCAGAATGCCAGAGTAGCGTCTCCCAAGCCCAGGTAATCCCTGACGGAGTGTCGGCGGAAAAACACACTCCCGCCTGAGACATTCCAGGCGTGTGAAGGAGCTGGAGAAGGACACACAGATTCACACATACACACACACATTTAGAATACGCGCTCAATGATTTGAGTTAGGGTCAAACACGTGCAGATATGCCAAATCAAGCAGATAAAATTACTGGACAGCACAGAAATTAATAATTGTAGTTTAAGGTGTTCTGATGAAGTAAATGCAGGGTTCTACATAGTGTAGCTGGCCATTTCTATGTGTGTGTGTGTGTGTGTGTGTGTGTGTGTGTGTGTGTGTGTGTGTGAGCTACACTGTGTGTTCCCACGACCCTCCGACCTGTTGTTCTCCATCGGCTGAGATAGCATCTGAAGCAGGGCTTCCATTTCTGCAGTGGACGAGTGTTTCGTGGCATTCACGCGC
>NC_137927.1:4323943-4326443 GCF_963457725.1 Sprattus sprattus | reverse complement strand
CACACACACACACACACACACACACACACACACACACACACACACACACACACACACACACACACACACACACTGACACACGCACACACGCACAGCCACATATACACAGACACCACAAAGTGACCACACAGACCTCCCTCTTACTTTATCTTCCTGTTAACCCTCTTCCTTCCTGTATGGTACAGTTTCTCTCTCTCTGTCTCGCCCCTCTCTTACACCCCCCCCCCCCCCCCCCCCCCCCTCTGTAAGTCTGATTCCTCCCCCCCCCATCGGGGCTCCGGAAAGCGTCTTGAGACAATTTTATTGTTTAGGCGCTTTCTCAATTAAATTGAATATAATTTAGTTGAATTGAATCTCTTAACTCTCTCCCTCACTAGTTGAATGTAGAGGTGTCATTGCTGTCTGCAGTGCACAGCGCTAAGGTCTATTGTTTAATGCCTTTTTACTTGTCGTGGTGAATGGTGTTTTTCATTTCAAACAAAGAGGTAAGAAAGCCCTCGAGTCAGTTTTCATTTCACTCTCTTGCTCTTTCTCTCCCGGTTCAGTTTAATGCAATAGAGGTTTATTGGCTGTCAGTGGCGGTCCGTGCATTTCACGACTAGGCCTTCAGCGATGTCCTACACGATGTTAAACTGAGTGAATCCACCTCCTAATACCATCATTATGACGCCATGGCTCTCGAACCATTATATTATATACAGAAAGGCAGTATAAGTGAGCATTGCATCACCTTAACATAGTCGAGTACAACAGACTTTATTAATATTTCCGGAGCATTTCAAATCAATACACCCGTATTAACAATACATTAAGAGTAGTAAACTCTAAGTTATATGATCGCTTGGATATTACTGTCACAACTTAAAAATAAAAGGCGATTTTCAGGGATTAGTCTACAAAGTTTATTAATTCCACCAAAAGTAGCCTATGTGACTCAATGTGAGCTTTAACAAGTTTAACAAGTAACATCGCATTGTCCCACCTGCAAAGCAGTTTCATTAAACTTCCCATCCTCACGATATCCAGTTTTTCTTGAAAGTTCCGTCTTGAAAATGGCGTTGTAATTGTATCAAAAACTGGAATTATCAAGTTTGTGTAAACTAATTTATTTGAGTTGGTTAATGTAATTATATTTAGTCTTACCAATTGAAACAACTAGAAGAATAAGCATTGAAACCGATGTACGTCGTTTTAGCCAGCTAAACTGAGCACTGAAGCACTGCACCGGTCTGCCTCAGTATCCAATCAAAGGACGTTTATGTGTCACGTTCAACGCGAGGAAAGAAATCTTCCGGGCCTTCTAGAAGGCCCAGTGTCGCCAACTCGAAATCTGATTGGTTGTCACAACTGTCTGTTTCAGTTCATTCAACTTAAATGAACTGAAACAGCCAGTTGTGATAACCAATCAGATGTAGACGGGCCTTCAATGTGAATTCTGAAGGCCTCAGGGAAGATTTCTGTTCTCGGGGAAGATTTCAAGGAGCGTGGCAACACATGATAGCGGAAATATGATTGGATGAAAGCTCTAACATAAATGAACAACGCTGGAAGCTATGAAATGAAGATAATGGACTATGGGGAATAATTTAATACATATTTATGAAAAGAAAATATTAAAATTAAATGTATTTTATTACATTTATTTTCTGATGATGTTTAGGCCAGCAGAGAAGGCCTTGAAGGCCCTGACGGACCACCACTGTTGGCTGTTCACCTTCAGTGATGTTTCAGTGAAAGAGCAATAATTATTTAAAAACAGTGCATGAGCTGATTTTCAGAAATATATGATGATTATATCAACAACATGAATTTAAGTTGATAGGTAAAATGAACATTCCCTCTCACACATGGATGTACATGCACATGCACACATACACACACACACACACACACACACACACACACACACACACACACACACACACACACACACACACACACACACACACACACACACACACACACGTATGCACATTTACATTTACGAAACACACACTTTCCCTCTCACACACACACGCACGCTCCCCTTTTTCTTCAAGGTGAAATGATTCTAGAAATAGCTGTAGAACAGTAGCAATGGTTCAAGTAGAAAACAGATTTGTATTATTTCCTTTTTATAGTCAATGTTCCTCATATTGCCAGATTGTCCAATTCAACACATACACGCATACGCACCACACACATGCATACACACACTTATATACACATAGATGCAGACATGCAAACACACACGCATGCACACACACACACTCACACACTCACACACACCTTCTTGAAGCGGTGCACTTTCCCTCTCCTCTAATAATATTTGTGGTAATATTTGTCTGCGCTGCTCCACAGAGAGGCCCAGGAGCTGTGAGGTGTTTAATGAGGAGCTTGTCTCGGTCTCCTGGTAAATGTCACCCTCCTCACTTCCCCACCATCCTAATTCAATTTTCCAAGCTCCAACATTCCGGCAGCACCCCTCGCTCCGTGCCGCCCGCTCGTGCCCTCACGCTAC
>NC_137927.1:4293943-4298943 GCF_963457725.1 Sprattus sprattus | reverse complement strand
ACACGTAGACACACACATGTAGACACACATGCACACACTTTCTTTCCCTCTCTCTCACAGACTCACACACTCACATACTGTTTTTCCACTTCCTTTATGAGCTGCGAAGTGACCACAAATGTGAGTCCTGGGATGTTTAATGATGTACATTAGCTCTATCCTCTCTCTCTCTCTCTTTCACAAAGGAAAATCTACAAAAGATGAAAAAAAGAGAGACTGAGTGACTGAGTGAGAAAGAGAGAGAGTGTAAAAAAGGAAGTGAGAGAGAGAGTGAAATAGAGCACATCCACAACTTTAAAACCTCTTTTATCCTCATGTTGTATTCTGGAAAAAAATATCTTTTTGAAACTTCAGTTTTTAATAAATGATTTCACGATGATTCATGACATCCTTCACCCTACCTTAAAAATGATAGCAAAATTCACAGTTTTTTCAAATAATTTAACATAATTCGACTGTGTATGTCTACTGTAAAAAAAATACTAGGCCTGTAAAACGAATGTCCAAGATTGTTATGAGTAAAAAGAAAATGGTGAAGTTCTTAGATGTCACGTTTAATGCAGTCAATTGGGTGTTGATAAGAATAGGTGCACATTTTCGGTCGCAAATCACATCGACCAATTTTAACTGAAGGTTTCATGATGTGCATTTTATGTTTATTTTAAATGTATATCGCTCATTGTTAAAGACATAGTTAAATACACACATACGGCAACTAATTATCCTGCTAATGAACGAGTAATTTAAAACTACATTTTAAACTAAATTTTAAAACTAGAAAAGATAAATAATTGTAAAGCAAAATACAATAATAAAGCCAATTACTTGCATCTTTAGTGATGTTTAAATCAAAACAGAACAAAATCAAAATCAGTGCTGACCAGAACCACAACAAGAGTAACCATGTTTCGCCCAAAACACGAGAGTCAAAATCGCTTAATGCGTGTGGGTCCTTATCCAAAACACTTTGGTGCCTGACTCCAGGCTTTCGACTTTGAAGGGCTGTGGAGGGGATGGGAGAGGGGAGAGGGGGGCTGGGCTGGGCTGGGCTGGGCTGCCTGAGAGAGGAGAGGAGAGGGAGAGGGGTGACTTATGGACAGCTAAGAGTCTGGGAATCTCTGGGAATCTGTGGGAATCTCAGGGCTCGTTCCTGGCTTAAGCACGCACCCCATACCAGGACAGGGAAGGCTCCATCACCAGCTTAACGCTGATGTTAACATGCACACACATATATGCAAACATTTACACACACACACAGACACATGCACTGGCGTGCACAAATACACACTACCACAGCACACACTAAACACAAACAAACACTACAAAACACACATGCTCTGTTAACCTTAAAGCATGAAATACATTTCAAACTGAAACAGAAAGCTGTTTCTTTATCCATCTTTAGCAGCAGTAGTTGTTGTGATGCTTTGGTGCAGAGGTGAAGTTGCTGGTGCTGCTGTGATCTGGGTTCTATGCAGTGAATGGTTCTGCTGTGATCTGGGTTCTATGCAGTGGATGGTGCTGCTGTGATCTGTGTTCTATGCAGTGGATGGTGCTGCTGTGATCTGTGTTCTATGCAGTGGATGGTGCTGCTGTGATCTGGGCTCTATGCAGTGGATGGTGCTGCTGTGATCTGTGTTCTATGCAGTGGATGGTGCTGCTGTGATCTGGGCTCTATGCAGTGAATGGTTCTGCTGTGATCTGGGCTCTATGCAGTGGATGGTGCTGCTGTGATCTGGGCTCTATGCAGTGAATGGTTCTGCTGTGATCTGGGCTCTATGCAGTGAATGGTTCTGCTGTGATCTGGGTTCTATGCAGTGGATGGTGCTGCTGTGATCTGGGTTCTATGCAGTGAATGGTTCTGCTGTGATCTGGGCTCTATGCAGTGGATGGTGCTGCTGTGATCTGGGCTCTATGCAGTGGATGGTTCTGCTGTGATCTGGGCTCTATGCAGTGGATGGTGCTGCTGTGATCTGGGCTCTATGCAGTGGATGGTGCTGCTGTGATCTGGGCTCTATGCAGTGGATGGTGCTGCTGTGATCTGGGTTCTATGCAGTGGATGGTGCTGCTGTGATCTGGGCTCTATGCAGTGAATGGTGCTGCTGTGATCTGGGTTCTATGCAGTGGTCCGGCTCACTTGAGTCTAGTGGTCGTGGGCTCTGTAGACTTCACTCAGGCCGATAAATCTGGGAGCACAAGCCTGCCTGTGTGTGTGTGTGTGTGGGGGGGGGGGGGGGGGTGAGGAGGGAGATAAAGTTAAAGTAGATAAAATCAAACAGATGTCGGCAGGGGGTGGTGGGAGCACGGGCGGTGGGGGCTGTGTAGGGGCGTTTGTCTGTGTGACCCTCCAAAGAGCCCCCATCAAAGGCGGGAATCGTTTGTTTTGAATTATGACATACGGGAGGGAGAGGGAGGGGGCCGGGAAGGGTGGTGTGGACGGGGGTGGGTGGGGGTGGGGTTTTTTGCGCTTGTTTACTCAGGAACGGGATCTGTTTATCTGGAAACACCGCTGAGATGCTGATGCCCCTGAGGACCCTGGGAAAGTGGGATGATAGCACCAGACAGCTGTGACGCGTGATTGACAGCTGTCAACACAGACATGGCGACACAGACAAATGCCTGACTGGGGCCCCGGCCACCGTCCTGTCACGTCACAAAACATCCCAACTCCTCACGCCATGAAAGTCACACAGAGGACGGAACGAGTTGTAATATTGCTTTAATATGTCGAGCTCTCTGGGTTTTTAATATTCGCAGACTTAAAATAGCAGAGGTGCACCAGTAGGCACTCAGCATTCGAAAGTGTTTCAAATCAATTTGGGCTGATAGGATCTTACGCAAATGGAAATAACAAGCTTATGAGCCGAATAAATGTTTGCTTTCTCTGGTTCATTTGACACACATGCAATTCTCTTTCCCCTCCATGCCTTTAATGCCTAACCCCAGAGAGATAGTGCCATGCGGGGTTACACTCGGAGCGCAAGTTCACATCGAGGTGAAATATTTCCTTTATCTTTGTGATCTCGCTCTCGCAAACCCCTCTCCCCAATCCTCCCACCCCAGTCTCCTTTTATTGGGTTAGGAGAGTGCAGCGATCCTACCAACTCTGACGGGCCGGACCCTTTGACGCCGCAATGTGTGTTTTTACAGGAGAAGTAAATTTGTCTGCTCCCAACTCGTGAATATGTGAGCACTGTAATAATTTGCGGAATGAAATGGGTTGTCCATCTGGAAAAAACAGAGATCGAGAGAGACAATTAAAGTGTGTGTGTGTGTGTGTGTGTGTGTGTGTATGTGTGTATGTGTGTATATGTGTATGTGTATACTGTATGTGTGTATATGTGTATGTGTGTATGTGTGTATGTGTGTATGTGTGTATGTGTGTATGTGTGTGTGTGTATGTGTGTGCATTAAGTGGATAATCTTGTCTCTAATGTAACAGTGACATCGGAATTGAAGGGGCCTGTGTGAGAGAGAAAAAAGAGAAGATAGAGAGAGAGAGATGGACGAAAAGGAAGTTGGGAATCTGCGATAGCGCTCAGCTCTGAGTTAACAGGCATTAGCATGCCTCTGTGTCCCTGTAGGCCCGGCTCCGTCCCTGCGCGCTCAATTAATTGTGTTGTTGTATTAAATTTAGGTGAAATCGAAACGTCTCCGCAACAGCTCCGTTTGCGTCAGGCTTCGCAGGCGGGCAGGCAAGACAAACACACACACACACACACACACACAAACACACACGCAAGACAAACCGACAACCCTCTCACGTGAAGTAACAGAACCCCATTCCTCCTCTCCTATTCTCTCTTTTTCACGTGTGTGTGTGTGTGTGTGTGTGTGTGTGTGTGTGTGTGTGTGTGTGTGTGTGTGTGTGTGTTTTCCCTGCTCCGACTGTTATCGGCCTCCTGTTCTTGACCTTGTTAGTGAGTCACGGAAGCATGTAAATCTACACTGAAAGGCTACAGCTTCTCTGGGAATTTCACCTTGACTTTTTTATAAGGCCTGGTGAGAAAAAGCATCTCTCCTAGGGTCATGGGGGGGGGGGGGGGGGTATGAGAGACAGACTGGAAGAGAGAGAGAGAGAGAAAGAGAGAGAGACTAGGGAGTGAGAGGAGGGAGAGAGAGAAGGAAGGAGATGTATGAGAGAAAGAGTGGAAGAGAGAGAGTGAGAGAGAGAGAGGAGGGAGGGAGAAAAAGAAGGAGATGTATGAGAGAAAGAGTAGTAGAGAGAGACAGAGAGAGAGAGAGGGAGAGAAAGACAGAGAGCAGGAGAGGGAGATCAGGAAATAACATTTCCCCTGCCACAACTGGGGATAGCGTGAGAGAGAGTGTGAAACGGTAGACAGAAGAGAGAGAGAGGGAGGGAGGGAGAGGTATGTAGATAAGGAGAGAATAAGTGTGAGAGTGAGAGAGTAAAGCAGGGGCCGGGTGGGGAATGGCAACTCTTGAGTGCGGGAGAGAGAGAAAGGCAGGCAGAGATAGAAAAAGGGAGAGAGAGAGAGAGAAAGGCAGGGAGAGAGAGAGAGAAAGGCTCGAGCCAGAGCTGAATTAGGTAAATTCCCCTATTATTAAAAATCCAAAAAAGATCAATCAAATTTTATAATCATTTAAAATCTAGTGACCCGAAATCATACAATCATCAAGCCCTCTGGTGTCAAGAACAGAATCTGGAAAAAAGTGCCCTCAGCCAATTAGTTTTCAATCTTAATTCTAACCCCAACAAAATACACCCTAAGGAAATCATGACACAACAAAAAGAAAAATACATAAATTATTGGAAAAATATGATTGAAACACAACATAAATTAGAAACAGACCAATCTTTAGAGCGAAAATATGAAGTGGCTAACTATCTAAATGTTATAAAGAACCCCCAGATCCGAAAAACACTCACTAGGTACAGACTCAGTGATCACACATTGGCCATTGAAAAAGGTCGCCACAAACAAACATGGCGACCTAATGAGGAGAGGTTGTGCGAATACTGCACACAAGAAGTTGAA
>NC_137927.1:4273943-4276443 GCF_963457725.1 Sprattus sprattus | reverse complement strand
TGAAACTCACATTTTGTTGTGTTACTATCAGTTGTGTAAATTATGCTACAGCCCTGAAATCATTGGGTTTAAGAAACAGCTTTTCATTTTATGTGAGTGATATCTCTCTCTCTCTCTCTTTCTCTGGATTCATTTATTTAGCACACAAATGTATTTTATAGACACGCTTTTTTTACTGTCAAATACAAAAACAAAAACGGTCTTTGCAATTTTCTGCAACGCCATTTGAAATAAACTGCAGACATATTAAAAACGAATGTAATTTCAAGAAAGTACATTACATAGCCTTAAAAAAATGGTTACAGTACATTACATAGCCTACATGCAAAAATGAAAATTTGCATTTGAATAATGTCTGTTTAAAAAAAAATTCTGTGGCTTTAAAATATTAAAATATTTATTAATAATGTTTGTTTAAAATAATAAAATAGTCACACAGTGTGAATTGTGAGTTTGAACTTGGAAGGGAATGCAGAGTTCCCAAGACTCTGGCGTTTGTGTTTGATGTGTGATTTGTGTTGATGTATGAAACTATAACGTCATGAAACTGCAGGGGTCTTTATACTAAATTATGTTTTGTATGAACACATAAAAAGGCTTCTATCAGTATTATTCATCACAGAGAAATTCTAAATTGTTCAAAAAATAACTGATTTATTATGCCGTTTAATACAAGGCACATGATATTATATATAAATATATTCTTAAGTCATTAACAGTGTTTGTAAATTATCTCCATCAGAGAGTATTTCTTGACTGTATTTACATTTCACTCAGACACATTAAAACAAGAAATGTCAGTATCAAACAGGTGCCAGCTTGAGACTGTGGCTATGGTAAAACCATCTCATTGAAAATTAACTTAAACTATAAAAGGTTTTAAGCACATTAATGCACATTATATGCTGATTCACAAAGACTATGTTTTGAACACGTGCTCTGGTCTGCCGTTTGTTGAGCGTGACGGAGGGTGGGATATACAGAGACAGGGGAGTTTATTCTGGTAGGGTCGGTTTTACTTTTTACTTTACTTCTTTCCTGTCGAGGAGTATTTCTTAATTGTCAAAGAAGAGAACATTACAGTACAGTACAGAAAGCTTACAGTACCTTCTCAATGGATCACTGTCACATGTAATGGGCCAACATTTTGTGTACGATTTTATGCCTCGCATTAAACCAGACAGATAGGTGTGTGTGTGTGCGTGTGTGTGTCCTCTCCTCTAAAGCACAAGTTTCCCCCTTTAGCATTTTGTGTGTGTGTACACATGTGTAGGCACGTGCACACAATTATTTTCCAGTATAAGTTTTGTGTGTGTTTGTGTGTGTGTGTGTGTGCATGTGCAAGAAAATGTTTCAATATCAGCATGTGTTTGTGTTTGTGTGTGTGTGTGTGTGTGTATGTGTGTGTGTGTGTGTGTGGGTGTGTGTGTGTGTCTGTGTGTGTGTGTGTGTGTGTGTGTGTGTGTGTGTGTGTCAAGGTATCAGAATACCCATTCTGATGGTCAGCTGTGCCAGGTCGAGTATCCTGTGGGGAGGTGAGAGGGCTGTGCAGGGTAGATCAGTGCCCGTTCTCCCCTCAGTAACAGGCCTGTGTGAGCAGAGATACAAGGACACCTCAACACAGAGAAGGCTTTGGCACAGGAACTCCAGAGTGACAGGACTCTCTTTCTCTTTCTCTTTCTACCTTTTTGTCTTTATCTTTACTATATGTAAGAGACAATTAGTCCATGACAATTTGACTGCAAAATTGGATCACACTGGAGCCAACAGAACATACAGTGCAGTTCATTTTACACATCTTACATTTATTTATTAATTTGTTTGTGTATTTGCATTTGTTTATTAGTTTCAGTGTGCCCAGTGTCATTCATTATGGTAAATTAAAAAATATGTATATGTGGTTGTAAATTATTTTATTTCTAAATGGAATAAAAACGGAAACAAATCCTTAGATTAGTAAATAGAATGAATTATGAATTTATCTATGTGTTATCAGCAGCTGTAAAAAACCTAACACTCTATTAATGTGGTATTAACCAGGTATAAGCCATGTATAAACAAACCTAAAACTAGAATCAAGTTTTATGGTTTAATTCCAATATTAATTTAGAGTTTTACATCGACTGCATTTAAAAATATCTGGCAGAAAGTAGATCTCCAACTGCTGCCGACTTTCAACTGGATTCAGGCCTAATCTTGCCCCCAGGCTCTAAGCTGCGTCAAAAGAAATACCCTCAAAAAGGTGGATCACATTTACATTTTTTAATAGGGCTATTTTTTCATTGTATATTTATTCATTTACCACCCATATGTAATTCCTAGCAACAGGAAAACGTTTCTCCAAAATTGTTTTGCTAATGAGAGAGTGTGATTTTGTGCTGTTTGCTAACTGGTTTCCCTAGTCAACATGTGGCATTTTTCTATACATTTGGCAAGCTATTACTACTAGCTAGGTAAGCTACAACAGAGTTAACATTAGCAGAAATAAGCCTTATTTAGT
>NC_137927.1:4263943-4271443 GCF_963457725.1 Sprattus sprattus | reverse complement strand
CTGCTTATCCATGTGTTTACTGTGTATGTGTGTGATTGCACTGTGTGTTTATTTGTATGTGTGTGTTCTGTGTGTGTTTCTGTCTTTGGATGTGTAAGTGTGTGACATATTGTGTTTTTGTGTGAGTTTGTGGAAATGTGTGGTGTGTGTGTGATTGGAATGTGAAGCAGGAACTTTCATCCTCTCTCCATCCCCTCCTTAAACCACTGGACTTCCTGCCAGATCTCCTCACAGGTGAGAATCCGTCTCCTCCTCTCTTCTCACCGGAACACACAGTCCAGAGCGTTCACAAACACAGGCACGATCACGAACACACACACACACACTTGCATACACATGCACGCACACACACCTAGACACCGACACACACACACACACACACACACAGAAACTCCAGCACGCAAACACACATACAACTACTCACACACCCATACAAACACACATACACAGAGAGAGCGAGACTCCAGCACGCACACACACACACACACACACACACACACACACACACACTCAGAGAGACTCCAGCACACATACATCTACACACACACACACACTCACACACAAACACACACACACACACACACACACTCCAGCACACCAGGTGTGACCATCAAAGCAGCCCTGAAATGTTTAATCCCATAGTGCACCTCTCAGCAGATAAAAAGGCAGGTTCTGTCTCCCATGCCATTCCGCAGTATGAGTTCTCCTCCATGTGCCGAATGCTGTTTCACGGGCATTAACGAGCGACCCCATACCAAACCAAGGCCACGGCTGGGCCACAACAGGGCCACAACTGAGCCACAACTGAGCCAGAGCTCGGCCAGAGCTGGGCCAGAGGTGCCTGAGAGTCTGCTTGTTTCTCATCTCAATTTCAGGTCTCCTCAAGAGTGGCTTGCTTCAGTTAAAAGTACAGTCTGATTGTGATATTTGAGCTCAACAGGCAATCAAATGACACCCCCCTCTTCTGTGCTCCTGTGGCAACATTGTTGATTGGTTGGAATTGTTACCACTCACTCCGAGCCACCATGTTTGTTTCCAAAATACAGAGCCAAGACTGCAAGACCTATTCTAGAGTCCTCTGGAGCGTACACACACAGGGCGGACACCTAGAGGACAATGAGGGACAATTTTCTGAATAAGACAAAAGATGTTTTGGATTAGAAGTGCAGATTGCATCTTCTGCCCGTGAAGTAGAGGACAGTTTGCTTATGAGTATCCCTGGTCATGAGTCCAGGCCAGACCCACCCAGCCCGTATCCTGACCCGGATGATGTTTGGTTCTGATTAGACAGAGGGTCCACATCCATCGGGTCTGACCCAGGGTCAACAGCTCTGTTGTGTTGTGTTTGAACACACACACACACACACACACACACACACACACACACACACACACAAACACACACACACACACACACACACACACACACACACACACACACACACTAAGCAGCTAAAACTCAAACCCTGAAACACTCTAACACATTAGTGGCACCTTCAGCTGCTGTGCAAAGATGAGTCTGTGTGTCACCGTGTGGAATTATGAAGCATTTCATGATGTCAGTTTCAAAAGAAATGTCAATTTTATCAGGGCATTTAAAGCAACAAGGAGCATTTACTCAGATCTGCATCTCTCAAGGACACTTGTTCGCTCTGTCTGTGTGTGGGTGTGTGTATGTGTGTGCGTGTATTTTTTCTGTGTGTGTGTGTTTTTTCTGTGTGTGTGTGTGTATATAAGCGTAATCTTCTTTAAATTGCACAAGGTAGCCAAACACAGCGACAAAACTGTCACGTTTTCTTATTTCTCTGCAATCCGTGTGGATTTAGAGAGATAACGCGGGGAGCGTAATATACTGTCTGGCAGGCCCCGTAATGGACTCCTGCCTCCCCATGCCAAAATATGTGGAGGCATGCAAGGCTCACCACAGATTAGCAGAGCAGGCTTGTTCCTGTGGCATTAACCAAGTATCTTAGCAACAGGATCACAGAGTGGATCCCTACCTCTCTTCCCTGTGCGGGCGCATGTAATAACCAGAGAACCGCCTCATTTTGTCTGTTTTTTTTTTCGTTTTCATCGTCCTCTTTTCTCGTTTTCTCTCCTCTCACCCGCCCCTTCTACACACTCACCTGTGGTATTACTGATACATGTTCCAGGTTCCATCTCTCTGTCTTAATAACATGTACAAGATTTGCTCGGTGTCACAAGTGGCCGGTGCGGAATGTACTAGAGGCGGAGAAAGGGCCATGTCGCCGGCGTTTGATTGACAGCAGTCTTACTTAGTGGCGTTAAGCCACCCTGCTTAGTTGATATCTTTGAACTGAGGGAAATCACGAGCGCTGGCGGAATCCGTAATATGGCTGTGGCGCCCAGAGTCAAATAGAATGCAAATTACTTCTACAATTGAAATGTCATCTTAAACATGTGGAGCATCGGGCCCTGGCTCACCCACATAGTCATTTGGAGTAATTTCATTGGTTCAGAGTTCGGCTAATCCGTCCTTCATTTTCTTTCTCACCTCTGAGGTTAGTACAGAGACCAGGGGGAAGGGGTGTGTGTGTGTGTGTGTGTGTGTGTGTGTGTGTGTGTGTGTGTATGTGAGTGCGTGCGTGCGTGTGTTTGTGGGTTTGAGTCCATTGTGTGATGTTGAGATGTTTGTGTGTGTGTGGGGGTTTGAGGGCATTGTGTGGTGTTGAGATGTGTGTGTGTGTGTGTGTGTTTGTGTGTGTGTGTTGAGATGTTTGTGTAAAGCCACGACATGGTTAAAAGCTGCATTTAATGGCATGTGTGCTGTGTTGTTACATGTTACACACAGGTATTGTGTAATGGTAAGGTGTGTGTAATGGCATCATCTAGTGTAAAGGTATGTGTGCAGAGGTGTTTTACAATTATTAGGTGTGTGTAGTGGCATTTCCAATGAACCACTGACAAGTTTAGCATTGATTCCCTGTAGGATAGTGACTCAGTTGTGGATAATTCGTTTTGTCGTGTCGTTAGTCTATCTGACCTGGAGTAAATGCACTTAAAGGAGTGCACTTAAAGTAAGAAGGACAGAAGCAACAGCAGTCACTACTATCCCAGATACAATGTGACTCTGCTACATATTTGGTCCCAACCAAGTGCAGATCTGACTGTGTCCTAGATCAGCATCTGACTGTGTCCTAGATCAGCATCTGACTGTGTCCTAGATCAGCATCTTACTGTAGACTAGATCAGCATCTGACTGTGTCCAAGATCAGCATCTTACTTTAGACTAGATCAGCATCTGACTTGATTCAGCATCTGACTGTGTCCTAGATCAGCATCTTACTGTAGACTAGATCAGCATCTGACTGTAGACTAGATCAGCATCTGACTAATTCAGCATCTGACTGTGTCCTAGATCAGCATCTTACTGTAAACTAGATCAGCATCTTACTAGATCATGATCTAGTAAGATGCTGATCTAGTTTACAGTCAGATGCTGCAGCATCTGACTGTAGACTAGATCAGCATCTGACTGTGTCCTAGATCAGCATCTGACTGTAGACTAGATCAGCATCTGACTGTGTCCTAGATCAGCATCTGACTGTAGACTAGATCAGCATCTGACTGTAGACTAGATCAGTATCTGACTAGATCAGCATCTGACTGTAGACTAGATCAGCATCTGACTGTAGACTAGATCAGCATCTGACTGTAGACTAGATCAGTATCTGACTAGATCAGCATCTGACTGTAGACTAGATCAGCATCTGACTGTAGACTAGATCAGCATCTGACTGTAGACTAGATCAGTATCTGACTAGATCAGCATCTGACTGTAGACTAGATCAGCATCTGACTGTAGACTAGATCAGCATCTGACTGTAGACTAGATCAGTATCTGACTAGATCAGCATCTGACTGTAGACTAGATCAGCATCTGACTGTAGACTAGATCAGCATCTGACTGTAGACTAGATCTGCTCCAGATCTGGCCTACAGCATCTCCTGCTGGAGATGGTATGGACCGGATAGTTAGTATGGGAAAGAGAAGAACAAAAAAACAGAAAAAACAGAAGCATCAGTTATGACAACCTTCATTTAAAACAATAACAACAGCATCAACATCCCCATGGTTCACAATGCATAGGATGGCTCACAGAAAATACAAGTGCTTTCTAAATGTCTGACAAACATTTCTCCGGTTATTCTCACTGGAATCTTCAAGCCTTTCTGGGGATTTTTAAGTGTCATTCGAAGAGGACAGTACACAGACCTCTCAAAGCTAATTTTGTTTTACCCAAGAGATGTGCGTGAAACACACACTGATCCACTACCCCCCTATCTGATAAAACACACACCATCTGCACTCAGTGGAGCTGGTGACAAAAGGCTGCTACTGCTCCAGATGAGGAAAGCGAGACAGACAGTCCACTACTCATAAAATTAGTAAAGAGCGGCACCCTGACTGTGTTTTCCAGACCTCCAGAACAAGGCAAAGGCCTGCCTGCCACTGAGAAGGCAGATTAAGCCTCAACGCTGTGGTTTTGCTGAATTCCTGGCCAATGATGATTGAGTTTGGCCTTCTCAATTTCTTCTACCACTTTAAACGGAATTGTCTCTCTGTAAACTGATAGACACATTTTCTCTAAAATCTCACACATGGCCTCTATCAGTCTGTAAATCCCTTGCCTGACCAGAGCCTGAACATACAGTATGCAGCAAAAGTTTATATGTATTTCACAATGCTGGTGTCAAGCCAGCCCAGATAGCACTAGAGTCAGTCCCAGATCTGGTGCAGATGCTTGGCAGTTCCTCTTCAAGGCTGGCCACAGTCTGAGGAGACATTCAGCTGTAACTTCAACAAGCTTCAATAAAGGGTATCTTCACTGGTTAGGAAAAGTTCAGGCAAAGGTAGAGAAACCAAAGCCGTTGACACTCCAGTAAACTCAGTCCATTTGCTGAGGAGGGTCTGGCTATGAATGTTTATGCAGCGAGAGATGTCTTGCTGAGAGATGCGGACTAGGCAAATGTTACTTCCTGCGCCTGTTAACAAGTCACAGTCATCTTGGCTGTCTTCATTGTCTTCTTCACAAAGACACACATGTGTACCCTGAAACGACACTTTATTTTAGGAGGGCTCAAGGAACACCCCTTATTTTTATTATTTATGAAGCGATCATTTCAATCAAGTCAATATGGAGTATGGCTTAAGACCGTCACACCCAAATAAAATGGTGGCCCTTTGCTGTGTAATGTCCTGGTCTAAGCCCTCAGAGGTTCCCTTAGGCCTTTTCTTCATCATTTTAAGCAAAGTATGCTGCTTTTAATGTATAACTTTGTGTTATTGGTTTTATAAAAGGCTTGAAAATGACCCAGAGGGCCTCTTAAGGCTGCAGACCAGACTGGCCAAGGAAGATTTATGCCTGCACCAAGTATGGAGAGCAGAGTCCACTTATAGCCACACACACACACACACACACACACACACACACACACACACACACACACACACACACACACACACACACACACACACACACACACACACACACACACACACACACACAGAGAGAGACACAGGCACAGACAAACATGCATCGGGGGGCATTTACGTGTCTCTCCTCTTATTGTCTTCATCTCACTGATGCATGGCCCATCAATTCCTCCTCCATCTCACTCCTTGTGGCACCAGGATTGCTAGGAAGGGTCGATGTGCGTTTCACAGCGGGGGTCTATGTTCTTACCACCCCCCAGTCGTCCCCCCCCTTCCCCCCTGAAATTGCCTCTCTCAGGGGAGCACTCCCAGGACCCTCTTCTGGGGCTCCAGCCACCCCCAACCTAATTTATAAGAGAGATAAAATGCTTTGTTGAGTTGTGCTGTTGCTGCTGAATGCTGGAGACCATCTGCCTGCCACAGAGCACGGGCTCGCGGCTCAGCAGCTCAGTGTGGCCCGGCAGCCTCTCCAAGGAGTACCTGCACATGGTACCAGTTTAACAGCCATTACTTAGTCTCTCAGAGGAGAAGGATAGAGGAGGTGTTTGTCCAGAGACGTACCCTGCAAGCCGTAAAAGTTTGTTTGTGCCTGTGCGTGCTGTTCGCCATGCTTTTTCATATTTCCCTTTTTAAGCTGTGAAATGTTTCAGCTCAGATGTGTGCAGGCTCACGTTGGATGCTGGTTTGATTTGTGCCTGTCCGACTCGCTGCTGCGGTTCCAGTTTTGGACGGGCTGTTGTGGAAAAATGGTGCACATCGACCTGCATTTGCGTCACCAGCACAAAAAAAAAAAAAAAAGAATCTCAAGATGCTGTTTTCCCTGCGCGTCAGCTCAGCTCGACTTCTTGCATCTGAACTAAAAACAAATATGTCAGTGATGTTCTCTTCACGTGCTCCCCACTGATGCTTTTACAGGGATGTTCATGTTCATACAACAGGAGCCATGCTACACAGACAGACAGACAGACAGACAGACAGACAGACAGACAGTCAGACAGACACACAGACAGACAGACAGACAGACAGACAGACAAACAGACAAACAGACAGGCAGAAAGACAGACAGATAGATAAGTAGACAGACAAGCAGTCAGTCAGAAAGACAGTCAGTCAGACAGGCAGTCAGTCAGTCAGGCAGTCAGACAGACAGACAAGCGTTTGTGTTCACAACTCATCCTGATCAAACGCAGCCTGAGGATCGTTGGCATTCCGATCCCCCCCACCTCCCCCCTACTCCCCCCGTGCTGGAAGAGCTGCCCATGGGAGCCATGAATGAATCATGGATATTAATTGATGTTTAAAACTAATTCCATATGTTTGAGTGTAACCCTAGCTCTGGGGCTGAGTTTAATGTCGTGATCAGAGTGGTCCAGCAGGCATAAATTCACCCAGCTCCATGTCATGTAATATAATCTCTCTAAGTCCGAGCCCTGCTCTCTAGCTCTGCTGCCATAATTGCCATACTTTCCATACAGTAGTTGAGTTTTCGCCTGTAAACTTCCATGTTGATTATTTTACTGGAGACAAGACTGCATAATGTTAGTATTTTTTGGATGTAGGTATGCTTAGTCTGATTTTAACAGGCAGGAATCAGACAGATGTTTCCTAATTATACATAACTTTTCGAGAAGATACACTCTCTGTTTTCGCCAAAATAAACTCCAGTAAACAAACGAACCTGTAATCATCCTTGGCCATACCTAGATAGAACGTTTATAAGGCTGCAAGCTTGTTGCCATGAGGATCGATTCCATGGTAATGAGCAGTCGTTTTTCATTGGCTGATGGCGTAACACGTGGGGTTCGGCACCTCACTGGAATGGATCTGCAGCTGGACCGAATCCTCTCCTGACTCAGCCACCGCCACAGCAAGTTTCCCTCAGATGATCGCTTCCACAAGGGCAGCAAATAGCACGTAAGTGAGAATATGGTGGCAGTTATGCAAACATATTTCAATTATGAACTATGACCGTGACAGAGGAGCCTTTGGTGAAAGGATTTTATAAGCGACTAGAACCGTAGTAAGTAGTATATTAGTGTACT
>NC_137927.1:4251443-4256443 GCF_963457725.1 Sprattus sprattus | reverse complement strand
GGATGGGAGGCAAACAAAGAGACCACCAGAGGAGCGGTCTGGGTGAGCTGTGACTCAGACGGAGGAGCCCACGCAAGAGAATGCCAGACTGTCATAACACTGCCATGAAGAGGTCTGCGCTGTCAGGCAAAGATGGATTGCAGTATCGCAGAACTTGAACTTGAAGGACTGACCATCAACTAACTTTTTGTCCTTTCAACAGGATTGATCTCACTCGTAGCACGGAAATAAGACTCAAGATAAGATTTGATTCTAATATGTGAAAGTCCTTTGTCTGTCCCCTGAAATGATGACTTGGCATTTTCACTTTTATTTGGCAGGGAGTCAGAGGACTTTGGGAGTGACTTTGAGTCACTGCTGAAGGATGCATTTATTAGCGTGTCATATATCATGACATGACAGACCTGAAAAGCTTTGCGTTGGCTTCATTTCATCGAAATTGTGTTCAAACGAAAAGCTAAAAAAATAATTGATTTGAAGATGCGTTTGGCAAGATGAGTTTCCTTCAGCTCTCATTTAATTTTGTTCAATTCAATTAATCGATAGTTTCACTTGTGGTAGTTTCAGTAAATATGAGCTACATTCTGCAGTAAACTACTGTGTTTTATGCATCTATCTCTGAGACTTAAAGCGAAACACTTTTTGAGATGTGTTTTTATAGGTATGATCTTAAATAGGATAATTACATTTTCATGGTTTATGGTCATGTGAAGGACAGATAAAGACACCTGTCTTTGCAACTAGTCACCCAGGCCATGCACTATAGGTTTCAGTATTCTGGGACCGAACCCCCCCCCCCCCCCCCCCCAACAAAAAAAGTGCAAATCTTCCCTCGCGTGACTAGAGATGGCGGGTGTGCAATGGGCAGAGATGTCATGACCCCAGGGGAGCCAAGCCCTGTAAATCCAGCTCATTTCTGTGGGAGAGAACCGGCCGCAGAGAAAGGCCTCGCTGGTGAACTGGCGTGGTAACCCCTCACCGTCCCTGAGCCAAACCCCCGAAATAGTTTGTTTTTTCTGCCTGGGCCTGATTAGCAAAGGCAACAATCCACATGCATGCAACATTTTGAAACTTTCTTAACCTTAAGAACATAAGAGAGGCTTCCACAGGCCCTGGTCGCCACGGCACAGGGTCAGAGAGAAGGCGGTGTTTGGAGAAGCACATTAAATGTTAGTTTACCCCGTCCAGTTATTTTTAAGCCTTTATTGACCACAGATGTCGGCCGGCAGCCCGGTCACACGGACGCTCAGAGATTACTTTCACTTTATCACATTATCACTATGACATGAGAGCCTCGGCACCTTCATAGAGGGGGAAAAAAAGACAGAAAGAGAAAGAAAACAACAAATCTCTGAAGTAAATGAAAAAGGAGGGATGCAGAGAGGGCTGAGGAGGAAAAGACAAATGGATGTGACGTGGAGGACTCAGAGGAGGTAAAGTAAATGGAGGAGGGGAGATGGGCTGGAGGATCATCTCTGTTTGTTATTTTCTGTGTCATCAAACAAATGAAATTTCCGTGTTTTAACTGTGGCATTACGGGAATATCCCTCGAGTTATTTCAGTCCTGTGCACACCAAGAACAACACAACCAGGAGAGCTGGCGCACTGAAAAGACGCAACTTTTTCAAAGAACGTTCTGGCAAAACTTCATAGCGAATCAGCCCCACGATGAATAGACTCCACTCCATTACGTATACCACCAATGGGCCACCTAACCTCCTGGCAGGAACCTCCCCCCAACCCTGAGCCCCGTACCCCAGCCTTGCATCTGTCAGAGCGGCCCGACTCTGACCCCGCAGGCCCTGAGTGTGGTGGTCCCTGCATTCATCACAGGTTTGTGGTTGAGTAAGACAGGCCGGGCCGGGTTTGGCTGGGTGTTTGAAGCTGGGCTTTAGCTGGATGGTGGAGACACAGTGGGCTGGGGCTGGTGCTGGTGCTGGTGCTGGACCCTCCCTCGGCCCGGTCCACATCAAAAGGAGGGAACATCTGGAACTGGGCATTTTGCACAGGGGCAGGTGGAGAAGCCAAAGACGGCTTCATTTTTCTAATGGGGAGAGGAAGGGGTCGATGTGGAGGTTGGGGGTGAAGTGAGTTGTGTGTCTGTGTGTGTGTGTGTGTGGGGAGGGGTTGGGGGTTTGGTGGGTGGGGTGATAGTGTGGTGAAGTGTGGTGTATGTGTGTGTGTAAAGTGGGGGGTCAGTGTGTGTGTGTGTGTGTGTGTGTGGTGAAGGGGATTTGTGAGATGAAGTGTGGTGTGTTCGGCCAACATGATTTGATGAAACGGTGCCCAGATGAAATGGTGGTGAAACACTGAAATGAGGGAGACATGATTTGCCTCTTTCTGGGGGGTGTTTGAAAATTAGTGCATCACATTCATCACGCCATGACAACACCATGACAACGCTCTCCTCAGTCTCTCTCCTCCCTCTCTGTGGTTGGGTGGGCCCCCTCTTACGGCGGTTCCACAATCTGCTCTTAATAAAACAGCTATATACAGCTTATTAACTTCTTAATGAAAAAAAGAGGGTTTGGGAAAATATTTGGTAAATACTGTTTTCAATTTAAGCCTTTTATTAACAGACAAAACTCGTTCTTTTTTAATACCTTTACAATTAAAAATACATTATTCAGAAATGTATAAATAATGAACCTTGATAATAGTTATGACTTCCAAATACATGCGTTATTACTTGTATTTGGAAGGATGTACTTTTTCCCCAGTTTTCCATCATGTCCTGTTAAAGAATAAAGACTTTCTTTGCTTGTCCTGTCCCCTCTCAGTGCCCTGGAATGAGGCATGGCTTGGCATGTTACTATAGCAAAAGTTACCAATAGCTTAGGAGCAGTGCCTTGAGTTCGCAACCGGAGATGTGACCCAGAGTTGACGCAGAAAGAGCAAAGGCAGCCTAAAGTAAGTGATGCTACACTTGTTTGCCTAACTTGCAGAATCTGCATATAGACCATACAGACCATCTAGTTGATCTGCAGTAAGCAGTTGTTGTGGGATGAAGCATCTGGCTTAGGCTACCTACTGCATCATTATTCACCTACACCTGAAGCTTCATGTCAAGTCATGCTCCAAAGGCTAGCTTTTGAATCATGTCAAGTGCTTTTTACAGTCACTGATCCCAGCTCAGGAACTGACGTGGTATGCCTGGATTACATGCAAATACAAACACAAACAATTTTATGCATGGCGTGGCAGAAATACAAATATAACCGGTCCACATTAAAGAGAAGGCTTGTCTGGTGGTGGGCAGTAACATAAGTGCAGGCGGAGATTGTGCAATAACAGGAATGATGTGATCAAACTGGTTGACATTCTTCAGAAATCAGTGAATGGACTTATCACAAAGTTGCCTAGAATCATTTTCTCACCGCTGCCATCTTTCTGCTCAGGTTCTGTGGTTGGGCATTTCATGTTGTTGTGTTTAGCAGTTGTGGGCTACAGAAAGCGCAACCAATAGCATAAAGAATTTAACATCTTTTCCTGTGCATAATTAAATGTCAATGTGAGACAGATGTCAACTGCCATGCCTGTTCAAATTCCAGCAGAAGCGTTCTGCCATGTCAGCCTTCTGAAATGTATAGATGTGTAGTAATCCCCTACAGCCTTCTGAAATGTATAGATGTGTAGTAATCTCCTACATGCTTCTAAAATGTATAGATGGTTAGTAATCCCCTACAGGCATATCAGTAAGCGTCAACTGGAATGTTGTGAAATTCAGCTTCCCATCTGGCCTGTAATTGTATTGGCTAATATTGCCAATGACATTGACAACTGTGTGGAAATGGTAGTATCCTAGTCAAATGATGATCCATCCTGTGTGTATGGCTAATTCCTGTTCCACAATTTGTGTATGGCTAACTCCTGTTGCAGGGCGTGTCTAAACCCGACGGCTACATCCAGTGCTACGATTACCAAGGCATAACATTTGATGGCTGTAAGACTAGCAATAGTGTGACAATCGCAGCCACACTATGTGCAGCCTAAATGCAAACAAACACCTGGCTAGTCTCTTACTCCGTTAACCTTTCAACCATCACCACTGGTAACGCAGGGGATTCCTGAGATAGTCGAGGCCAGCGCCACCATTGGTGTGGAGCAGACTTTTCAGACGATTCGGGAACATCCATCTCTTAATCTCAAACCAGCAGCCTCCAGGTGCAAATCACTGTGTCCCCAAACATGATGTGCACTGTTGAGATGCAAGGCAGGAGATTCACATCAGATATAACCTTTAAGTCCAGATATAAATGTTTCATTAGTATGCATGCTAGATGGGAGTCAAATCCATCACATCAGTATGTGTCCAGGAGTTGGAGGGCCCAGGAGGCTTTCGTGTTCAGGTGCCCTTGATTTCATGATCCACCCATGCGCATTGTCTCACTTTGTGTGGCCGTTATATTAGGTACTACTATGGAACATGTCTAGTTCAATATTGGCATGGATGGTCTAATAGACCTGATAGACCTGAGGCCTGTGGTTCTTGTGTCAAATGCAGAAATGTTGTACAGCTTGGCCCAACCTCAAGCTCCACATTAGATAACCATATGACAACACAACCCTCACTGTAAAGCATTAATTGTTGCTGCGTGTTTTCCTGTCATTGTGAAATGTTTGCTTTCTCCCTTTTCTATGAATAAAATCACAACTGTGTCACAGTTCTTGGAAGACGTTCATCAAACACAATAAAGATATGACTCTTCTGGAATGTAAGTAGCATGAAGTCATCTGCTAAACACAAGTACATATACGTGTATGTGTGCTTGTGTGTGTGTGTGGGCACGCACACGCGGGTGTGTGTATGTGTGTGTGTGTGTGTGTATGTATGTACAGTATGTATGTATGTATGTATGTATGTATGTATGTATGTATGTATGTATGTATGTACTGTATATATGTATATATGTATGGATGTATGTATGTATGTATGTATGTATGTATGTATGTATGTATGTACTGTATATATGTATGTATGTATGTATGTATGTATGTAT
>NC_137927.1:4228943-4246443 GCF_963457725.1 Sprattus sprattus | reverse complement strand
CCTTCTCAGTGTAAATGTTTCTGATTCAGTGACGCCCTGATGGTGTGTGTGCTGTGTGTGTGTGTGATCCGTCTGACATCGCAGTTCCCTGCCTGAGAAGGGCTGATGTGCTCCGTACCCTCTGTGCTCTGGTCTTCTGCCTTTCTGTGCTGCTGTCATTTGTCTCCGCACCTCTCTCACTGCGGTCGGCACAGTGAGATCTGTGTGCGGAGGGAACGCTGTGGCTGCAGTGCATTGTGGGAAAGTATGTGGCACTACGTGATGAAGCTTTCTATTTATATTAAAATGAGCTGCACTCCTAAGGGACACATACGGAGAGATTGAACAACAAACATCAAGCTTTAGAGTCCTGCTGGTCTCCGTGTTTTTTTGTGTGTGTGTGTGTGTGTGTGTGTGTGTGTGTGTGTGTGTGTGTGTGTGTGTGTGTGTGTGTGTGTGTGTGTGTGTGTGTGTGTGTGTGTGTGTGTGTGTGTGTGTGTGTGTGTGTGTGTGTGTGTGTGTGTGTTAGAGAAAGATACAGAGAGAGAGAGAGAGAGAGAGAGAAAGAGAATGACGAGTGTATGAGTGATTGTGTGTGTGTGTGTGTGTGTGTGTGTGTGTGTGTGTATGTGTGTGTGTGTGTGTGTGTGTGTGTGTGTGTGTGTGTGTGTGTCTGGTGTGGAGAGACACTGATGGCGAAATGGCATCTCCTCCAGAGTGCCCCAGAGGATTGTGGGGTTGGAGTGATGGGACTGGTGTGGGGTAGTTCTGGCATTGCCATTGGCTTTAGGATGCCGCCCTGTCCACTTGGAAATGCACAGCACCATAAAAGAACTTCCACTTTGTGTGTGTGTGTGTGCGTGTGTGCGTGTGTGGATGTGTGTGTTTATGATCAGAGAGCTCAAGACCTGCACTACTAGTCCGTCTTAAAACTCCAGGGAGAGATGGCAAAGCTGGCCGACCACTCTGTATCACACACCATCTACAGTAATGCCAAAATGAAGACCTTTGTCAGGTTTTTAATGGCACACACGACACCCTGGAACACACACGTGCATATGGAAGCAACACAGGACACACACACACAAGAGAGCCTGAGGTCGCGGTGAATTTATAGTCTGCATTTTCCCATCCTGGACTGTCCTTCCTCAAGGACCCCCCAGGAGCAGTGGGCAGCTTGTAGCGCCCGGGGACCAGGTGAAGTGAACTGTCCATCTTTGGTCAGGGATGGACATGTGTTCTGTTATTTTGCATGTTTTTTTCTGTTGGGGTTCTTAGTGGAGGAAACCCCTTGTGAACACGGGGAAACACACAGAAAGGCACAGGAGATAGCCCACCTGAGCACTGAAGGTCAGGGGAGGACCTGCCCCCCAGAGCCACCAGCATTCCATGCGGGAATCGAACCCAGTGCATTTACCCCTCTTTATGCTGCATGACCCCCCCCCCCCCCACACACACACACACACACACACACACACACACATCTGGAGTCAGTAGCCCATATCATGAACTCTCTTAAAGGGTTGTATACTGCCAGACACGACAGACAGACCTGATAGCTGCACAGATCCCACGCACAGAGGATGAGCAGATACTACTGTCTGTTCTGAATGGTTTCATTCTAGGGTTAGGGTTAGGGTTAGGGACAGACACAAACACACTGGACATCCTCCCTACTCCTCAGAATGACTTAAAAGGTTCAAATGTTAGAAATATCAGGTGCCTTTGATCTGTTTTTTGGAGGCTCATACTGTACAAAACCACTAACATACCATTCTCTGATTACTGGCATTGAGAACTAAAGATATAAATGTCAGTGCGTGGACTTTGTATGGTGGGTCTACATAAAACAAAGGCAAAATTGTTGGCAAACTACTGCTCAATATCAGCAATCATAGGAAGCATGTTTATTTGGAAGGTGTTTGTGTTATAGTGAAAGAGAGAGGGAGAGAAAGAGTGTCTTTGCATGTGGTTATCTTTCTGTGTCTGTCTGCGTGCGTGTGTGTAAGTGTGTGTGTGTGAATGTGTCTGTGCATTTGTTTTTGCCTTCAGTGTTCTCAGTTCTCAGTGGGGTGTGTGGCTGTTATAAGTGTTTGATGGATGGTGTGTGTAATTTTGCTCTTGTTTGCCTTCGGTTGGTCTCCCCTTTGTGTTTGTAACACGATCGACCAGTGTCAATCATGTGGCTACTCATCAGGGCCTTGTAAGAATGCGGCCCGCCTCTGTGCCAGGTCCGGTTCAGACCCATTACAGAGTAGATAAATAGTCTGGAGGAAAACTAAGACCAGTAACAGAATCAGAAACACATTATATCATGTCATAACAGTGGAACAATCTGTATGTTGCTGTCTATATACAGTCTAAAATAAAAACAAGTACAAATAAGGATAAATATCACTCAGCCTTTCCAGCAGATTTGGACTGGAGAAAGCACACAGACCACGAATGACACGAATGCTTGAAAAGGTCAAGGGTCATCAGGAAAGGTCACAAGGGGCAAGTTCAGTCAGATATCCGAGCTCTTTTGTTATCTTAAGGATAACAACCCCTTAAAATTAGCCCTGGAGCCAGAGTTCTCAGTGAAGTCCGGCGAGTGGTGGCATTAAATCAGTTACAAATGCAGGATTCCTCTAGATTTATCTTTAGTGTGTACATAAGGAACGCATAAAGTGGAAACTCTCTGGAAGTATTTTCTGCAGTATTCAGCTACCCTGTGTAAAAACAGACCGCATTACTGTAAACCTACAAGCAGCTAAATGCATTAACATAAAATGACAGACAGTCAACAATCTTCATTTCTGCTGCATCTGCCACGAACCATCTGAGTGCAAAATCACCTGTTTTAACTTTCCAGACATTTTAATTATGGAAACTGCAATAATCAGTCCATAAAACAGGACAGGAGATGTCAGCCAAATTCTAAAGCCCTTTGTTAATCTTAACTGACCATGTGCTCTACCTATATTAGTCCACTTAGAGATGACATTAGCACAAGGAAGTAATGTTATTGTGGTTCTGCTGTAGTCTGTAGCACAAGGTGACTGGTAGCACAGTGCAATTCAAACAAGGAGGTTTGTTAGAGTATATGTATGTAGCTGCAGGTCAGTGTTCGAAACCAGCAGACACACATGAGACCTTCATTAACTGTTGTGATATTACCGGCATGTGATTGACAGCCTTAACAATGCTTCTCTCTGGCATCGTCACTCGTGAAAGGCCAACACACTCATCAGCATCGATACGGAGCCGATATCGGCACCCGCTTCCCGGCCCGAGCTCTCATCACTGACCATGGTGAAGAAGAGAAAGATTTCAGCATTGGTGCGAGAACGAAACAGAAGATTTGTTTCTCTTCTTTTCCTCCCTCTCTCTCTCTCCCTCTTTATCTCTTCCTCTCTCTCCCCCCTTTCTCGAGTGTGCATGGGAGCCAGCCTCGGCGATGCCTTCTGGTTAATTAAACTCGAGGGTAGGCTGTTATTTGTGGGAAAGAATCCAATTATTTCTCCCCGTGAGGCAGCAGAGGGGGAGCGGGCGCTGATGGCACTCAGGAGAGACGGCCGACCGGCCACTTCAGGCCTCTCACACTCGCCTTGGACCCCCCCTCGCACCCCCCTCGCACCCCCCTCGCACCCCCCTCGCACCCACGCCATTGATTAGGCAGGTGGGGAGCGTGTGGTGCAGCAGGGTAGGGTGGGGTGGGGTGTGGTGTGGTGTGGTGGGGTGTGGTGGGACAGGCGGCCCGCTGCACTGGGAGAAGGTTGTGGCTCAGCGCTCTTACGCTGGGCCATTTCACACACTTTGCGATGCTAACGTGTTATTGAATGCCAATGCCAAGCCCTCCTCAGGGACAGCGTGTGGCTCCCAGGCTCACGTCTTCTTCTCCTCCTCCTCCTCCTCCTCCTCCTTCTTCATCCTCTTCTTCTTCTACTTCTTTTTCTTCATCCTCTTCTTCTTCTACTTCTGCTTCTTCTTCATCCTCTTCTACTTCTTCTTCTACTTCTGCTTCTTTTTCTTATCACCCTCTTCTTCTATTTCTGCTTTTCCACTTCTTCTTCTCCTTCATTCTTCTACTTCTTCTTCCTGTTTTTTTGCTGTGTGCTTGTTCGCTTCTTCATCATGTGAGATGAGTAGTGCCGTTTTTTTTATGAAGTGTCAGGGAGGTGTTAATTGTTCACTTCAAAGCGAGGAGGATCTTCCAAACGAACCTGAGGAGCTCAGACTTTAAAACAAGCCTAAAACTTTAATTATGACCTCAGCGTTGCAACACTGAAAATTATAGTCTTCCTGGGGTCTGTGTAATTAGGTCCTGTGTTTGAAGGCTTCTCCTGGTCCTTCTCTCTGCAATTAGGAGCCTAGCACAGAGGCGTTTTCACAAAGCACCATACTGTAATTGGAATGAAGTTCTAAAAAACAGAAAAAAAATCAAAGACCAATTCACATGTGCTGGTAATCCAGACCCCTGGTATAGCCTTTGTGTTGCAAAAGGAAAAAGCAACAATAACTAAACAGTCTCCAGCAGAATTTCCCAGGCCTTTCATGCCATTGAATCACATATAGGTTAATTTGTTTATTTACCTGTCACATTTCTAGACATCAAGTCTAATTGTGTGTGTATGTGTGTGTATGTGTGTGTATGTGTGTGTGCGTGTGTGTGTGTGTGTGTTTGATCTGATTGAGCATGCCTGGCCATATGTAATTTCACCCTTTCATGTGTCCAGGGGGAGCAGCCGGTGCCTAATCCCCGACCCAGAGCTCTCGACCCGGCTGAACTCTGCCCCAGCTCTGGGTCCTGCTGCGCCACCTGGGACTCCAGACCCACACCACTAAATCCCACACAGTCGATGGACAGGGGCACGGCTGCAGGCTGGACCTGCGCATTTACACACACACACACACACACACACACACACATACACACACACACACACACTCACACACACACGCACACACATAGATACCTACACACATTTACTGAAACACATACCCACACTCATTACCACGCATATTCTTATTTATGCACAATCACACACACACATATGCATGCAGATAGATTTAGTAACACACTCAGAGGAATATTCAGTCCTCTTGTCCTGAGGGCAGACTGCACTAGTTTGATGTGCTAATGTATCTAAAGGGCAGGGAAGCGACCAGAACACATCCATGTGTGCATGTGTGTGTTTGTAAATATGTGTATGTGTGTGTGTATGTGTGTGTGTGTGTGTGTGTGTGTGTGTGTGTGTGTGTTTGTGTGTGTGTGTGTGTGTGTGTGTGTGTGTGTGTGTGTGTGTGTGTGTGTGTGTGTGTGTGTGGGTGTGGGTGTGTGTGGGTGTGTGTGTGTGTGTGTGTGTGTCTAGTCAATGTGGACCTGTTCATCTCACCCCTGCCTGACAGCTAATCATTGATCCCGTTCAGATTCCTGCAGGTGTATCAACATCCAACACAGTAATTGGATCTGATACATTCCCAATGTTCTGGAACATTCCCTAAAGCTTCCGCATAGTCCCACCAGTGGGGTGAAACTCACATGAGATCGCATGCACTCAGCTCAGATCATACAACATCATATCAGTGGGTCCAGTGCATAGAGCTATACACACACATACATGCACTGCACTCCACACACACACACACACACACACACACACAGACACACACACACACAGACACACACACACACACATAAATATATATATAGGCTACGTAAAGAATAAGAAAGGTGATTTGTTGGACTTTCACTTAATTGTGTGTGCGTATGTGTGTGTGTGTGTGTGTGTGTGTGTCTGTGTGTGTGTGTGTGTGTGTGTGTGTGAGTGTGAGAGAGAGAGACAATGAGATGGGTGAGCAACGGTGCAAGGCCTGCCTTGAGGCTACTGTCCTAACTGAGAGCAGACGTGGCCGGAACGAGGGAGAGAGGCGGAGTGTGTGTGTGTGTGTGTGTGTGTGTGTGTGTGTGTGTGTGTGTGTGAAGGAGCGAGGCTCTCTAGGGAGGAGTAAGGTCACGGGGTGCTGATAGGAATGAGGGATGAAGGTTAGACGAGTGAGATTAACACAGAGGGCAAAGGAGGAGACAGACAGGAGACTGCTACATTTACAGTGTGTGAATGTGTGTGTTTTAGGAATGAAGGTCACGCCAGTGTTTTCATAGAGAGGCCAAGTTTAAAAGAGTGTGTTTAATGGGCTGGTGTGGTTTTTTGTGCTTGACTGTGCTTTTGGTGTGTGTATGTATGTGTGCGTGTGTGTTAGCGTGTGTGCGTGTGTGTGTGTGTGTCTTTGCGACACAACTTGGTTTCACAAATGGGATCGGCCTTTCTACTGTTTTGCTTGTTTTTGAAAACAGTGACTTGTGTTCAAAACAAATGTGCCGAAGTGCTTGAGTACAATTTCACCAGTTGTGAAACACTGAACCCCAATTGGAAGCTGTTGAATGTGGATAGAATTTAGGATAAAATAGAATTGAATACAAAATAAGATACAAAAAATAAAGACTTGATTCATTTAAGGCATTCAACATTCTTTTGGCTAAATGCATACATCAATATTCACTGTCCAAAATGAATCAGTCATTTGTTAATCCAACAAATTAGCCATTGTCAATTAACGTCCAGTGTCTCAAAGCCCTCATCATTAAATTAAAGGCGAACACATTGTCCAGGCTTATCCCTGTAGTCCGTGATCTCCATAGCAAAGCTGCTGGGTGCATTAGCTCAAGTTGTACACCATAATGAACTCCTCAGTCAAAGCCTAATATTTTAAGACCGGCATTTGGTGGGGGCAGCCTCAGAGGTCCTTGTGGGTAGGGCCATGCTCACTGAATGTTGGCCCAACTGGTGTTCATCCATGTCATCCTGCAGTCCATTAAGCAGTAATGCCAGAGAGACAGCACAGGGATAGACAGCAGAGAGATAGGCAGCACAGACATAGACAGGAGAGAGTTAGACAGCAGAGAGATAGGCAGCACAGACATAGACAGGAGAGAGTTAGACAGCAGAGAGATAGGCAGACAGACATAGTAGGGAGGACAGAGACACAGACATATGGACACCCTGACAACAAAAAGGACAGAGAATAAAGCAATAGAGAGCCTCTAGATAGCTGGGCCCAAAGACAGACTTAATCAGACTTACCAGACAGATGGAGATAGACACATGAGCAGACAGACACACAGATCCACAGACAGATGGAGACAGACAGACACACAGACAGACAGATAGACACACATACAGAGAGACACAGACAGACCCACTGACAGATGGAGACAGACAAACAGACAAATGGAGACAGACAGACAGACAGACAGACAGACAGACAGACAGACAGACAGACAGACAGACAGACAGACAGACAGACAGATAGACAGAGAGACAGACAGACAGACACACACACAGACAGATGGAGACAGACAGAGACAAAAGTAGTAGACAGGGAGACAGAGAGTAACAGTAACCGACAGGGAGACAGGGTAAGAGGGACAGACATATAGATAGGCAGGACCCGAGGTAAATTAACCGACAGAGAGACAGGATGCCCGGGGAACAGACGTTGGACAGAGTGACAGCTGATGATGGGAAAGACAGACAGACAGACAGCCCAGGCGCCAGACGGAGGGACAGCCCTCAGATTGTTAAATAGATAACTTTGACCTTGTGCTCCTCCAGCGCTGCACCCAGGTAGTCAGCACTCTTCCCCAAACCATCTCTTAACACCACTGCGCAAAAATAAATGAAGCCAGGGTCCACCACTATCCAATCAAACTCCAACAGATTATTCCCCATAATTATTCTAAAGGGCAATTGGTTGATATGAGTGGAGGTCGGGGGTCAGGGCAGGGTATAAACGATGTTGGGGGGTTGCAGTGCAGCGGTGATGCGGTCCACCCCCCCCCCCCCCCCCCCCCCCCCACGCCCCCCTGTAGATCTAACCCTATTCCCCCCGGCTGATTGCTCACTGTCACCTGCACTCAGATCATGTAAATTATGCCTGCTCCCCAGTGGCCAGGTGTGTGTGTGTGTGTGTGTGTGTGTGTGTGTGTGTGTGTGTGTGTGTGTGTGTGTATGTGTGTGTGTGTGTGTGTGTGTGTGTGTGTGTATGTGCGTGCGTGCGTGTGTGCGTGCGTGCGTGTGCGCGTGCGTGCGTGTGCGCGTGCGTGCGTGCGTGCGTGCGTGTGTGCGTGCGTGCATGCATGTGTGTTTGTGTGTGAGCATGTTTTAGTGTGCATGCTTGTGTACATGTATGAGTCAAAGGATATTTGTATGCGTATCTCTAGTTATGTTTAGTGTGTCTGTGTGTGTGTACTGTATGTGTATGTATATGTGTGTGTGAGAGACAGAAAAAGACAGAGAGAAAGATTGTAAGTGTATACGTCAGCTTCCGTCTCTGCATTTCTGTGCATGTGTGTGTGTGTGTGTGTGTGTGAGAGAGAGACAGATAGATAGGGGGAAAGGTGCAGTGTGTGATGTCTGTCCACTCCACTCCGTTCTCAGCCAGTCCTCTGCAGTCATACCTGTCTGTAATAGCTTCCCAGGGCAATCAGAGCCTCCATGTGGGGCTCTCATCTCCTTTAATAGGTTGTCCTCCTCCGGCTAAAATTGAATAGCCCCAACATGGCCCAAGGCGGGCGATGGAAATTCAATAATTCGTCTGGGGTCAACATCCTGTCACTTTTTGGAGATGGGGAGGGGGTAATTACGGTCCACTAAGAGACAGTGTCTGTTTGGTCTGTGTGTGTGTGTGTGTGTGTGTGTGTGTGTGTGTGTGTGTGTGTGTGTGTGTGGTTGTGGTTGTGTTTGTGTGTGTGACTGACAGAGTGGCAGACAGACAGGTACACTAGAGAAAAAGTGAAAAAGAATTGTGCATTTTTTTCACAGTTGTTATAATTCTCTTGTCTTCAATCTGATAATCCAACAAGCATTGTGTTAATCTGGTGTTCATATACACAGTGTGTGTCCAATGCACACACACACACGCACACACACGCACACACGCACACACACACACACACACACACACACACACATACAGTACACACACACGATTGTGCAAAAATACATAACCTACTGCATTTGTACATACATATTGATCTTGTCAAGAGACAGAACAAGTGGCAGTAATTCTCCATGAAATGTCGCATGGAGGATGAGACAAGTTAGATTTTAAACGAATATCAGAGAGTGAGAGAGAGAAAGAGATTGGAGAGGGGGCGACTGCTATCCTGTCAGCTTTATGTGACATTATTATGCCCTGCGCGGTAAATTCTGGCGTGTTAAGATCTCAGACAACAACAATATAAAATTCAATCAATGACGTGCTCTCTGCCTGCGCTGTGATCTCTTGCCGGGGACACTTCCTAAATCACCAAAAACGGGGGCGCGGGGGTGTGTGGGACGACTGAGATTGGTGTCTGGGGGTGGGGGATTCTTGTTTGGAGGGGGGGGGGGGGGGTTGTCTGCATAATTGCATACTGCTAGCGTTGGCTGCTAGACACACACGTCTAGTGATACTGGCGTTATTGAACTAATGCGGGCCACGGTATTACGCTCGCTAGTTAAAAATTGTGCCATTGTGTGGGATGTTACACTCCTTAATTGCATTTGTTCTGGTGGAGACTGCAAGTTCTAATGTCACTCAATAATTTAGGCTACTTGTGGCAGTCTTCAGTTAAGGGTGTGATGGAGAGACGTTTACACACACCAAAATATTAACGCTGAATAGTGCCTAATCTTCTTTTTTTTTTGCCACTGGGATACAGCTGTTTGAGATTCTTTCATAGATTAGCAATAGGCCGATCCGTATTTAAACAATATAGCAAACAGTCGGCAATTTTTTACTGAATAGATTAAAAGTGTATTTTGTGTATGCCATTGAAAAGTGAGGGGCATGTTTTTGTAACCTATAGGGGAATTTTATGCTATTATTTTCCCCTTCATATATATTTTGTAAGATACTAAAAGTGATTGCATGGTAGTTTTGTGAGCGCGTGTGAGTGACCCAAGATGTCATTTTACAGTTTGCCACAGACTGATTCAGCGTGATTGATCATGATCCAATAGCCCGTTAATTAGGATGCTAATGAAGGGCGTGTTCTAATCAGGTGGGGGGGTTGAGGGGCGCTGCACCCTCGCCTCATATAACCGACATGGCTGATTCGGGACGGATGATCCCCCAGTTAATATTTCCAATCTGTTAATCAATGAGCGGATCAATGCGTGGCACGCCAGCCTGGGACAGTCAGTGTCTTCCGCAGCGTCAGCACCCATCTCCTGGGCCGCGGAGGGATTACGGACGCCGATAGAGCTGCAGGTGAGGGCTGAGACAGCACCTTCGGAGAGTTATCGTGGACTTCACAAAGACACGGCTCATACTGGGTGTCTGTCTTTTACACAACCAAAACACTCGCTCATTCTCTCTCTCACACACAGATATCGTAAAACAGACACTTCAGTATAATAATTAGGGGTTGTTTTATTGTTTAAGTAGGCCTAGCTTATATTGGCACGTAATGGTAGGCCTACTAATTAAATGAAAATTATTAAACATTTTAAACTTGTAAACAGAAGTTCTTTTAGCGCAATAAAGTGTCTTAGTTCAAAGAATTTGAAGTGTTGAGAGCAGAGATAGAATTAACGAAGTAATAACAAAAAGATTATGTTTTACGGAAGCAGGTTGCACGAATCCACAGCCGCGCGGGCTGTGAGGTCTTTATTCCATCCGCGAGTCGAGCGCGCGAGCCCCTTAAAAAGGTTATTATGGGCTCCGGCTGTGTCAGCCTTGCGCACCCGGCTCGGCTGTAGCACATTAGAGCCACTAAATGTGCGTTGGCACTACTCAATTTAAAATAAAGCCCTTCTTTCCCTCTGTTGCACTCGCTCATTCCTAATAGGGTATTCCACCAACGCATCTAATAAATTGTGGGGATATCCGAGGGGGTGCGGTGCCTGAATTGTATTCTATTTTTTATTTATTTCCCTTCACACCTTTTCCGGCTACTCTCTCATTTTTCTTTGGGGGGGGGGGGGGGGGGGGGGCTTTTGTGCTGTTCGTGATATTTTCTCGGATAGTTGAAAAGATTCTGTCATGTGAAAACATTTAATGAATGTCACGTCGTACCTTACAGTATCAGATCTAAAGTTTACATCCGACAATACACCATATAGACTCACAATCAGTGGCTTAAGCATTTCAGTTAATGCACTGCAGCATAGTCACGCGGTGTAGTGGTTTGCCTTTACCTCAGCAGACACATTTATTTTTCAATGTTTGTAGTCTGTAAACATACAAATTCATAAATTCATCTAATCCCTTACAATTCAGGCATGTTACGGAAAATTAACCAGATAATTGTAGTCTACATCTACGTGTAAAGCATCTCAAAATGTAATTCAGACATGATCACATTTTTTATTAATATTATATATATATATATTTTTTTTTGTGTTTACAGAATGGTATTCTGTGATTTCTGCAGCAAGAGGTAATATCAACCAGGGGATCAGCCAAAGCCCCTAGGTCCACTGAGAATTCTCCATTTTCATCAGGGGGGCGGGGGGGGGGGGGGGGACGGACGGTGTGTGTTGGTGTGTGTGTGCAGGGGTGTGTGTGTGTGTGTGTGCAGGGGGAGTAATAAACTGTAAACCAACATTTCATTTCTTCTCTAATTATGTGAGTATAATTATTTTTGTCATACAAACGTCAAACAACCACCCATATTTTATCACCAAAACATTTATTTTTCCATTGCTCTGTTTATGTAAGGATAAATAGTCGATTGCTAAATATGAATAGTAAGTCAGTTTTTGCTGTTATAGTTTTTGTTTGAATTTGTTGTTTTTAATTCAACACAACATATATCCAAATTCATCAGCCCCTATGTAGCAGACCATAAGGTATGTGTGTGTGTGTGTGTGTGTGGTGAATAATGAGTTTATAATGTGTCTTGACATTTTGAATGAAAAGAGCGCTGGGAGTGTGTTTCCACGCGGCGCTGGAGTGTGTGTGTGTGTGTGTGTGTGTGTGTGTGTGTGGTGTCAGAGAATAATGAAGAGCGTCCTGTTAGAACACAACAAGCACTTTCACAGCCTGATGCCTGATTGATTGATTGAGTGCCTCCCCAACGGTCACTTGTGTGAGGGCCTTCTTTTCATCTGCTTTTCAGAGGAGAGAGACACAGACAGTCAGACAGACAGACAGACAGACAGACAGACAGACAGACAGACAGACAGACAGACAGACAGACAGACAGGCAGATACATTTGCATTTGTTAAATGCATGTTAAGCCTTGCCTGTAAAATTGATCTTTTCTGAAGAATAAAATCCCAAAAGTTGTATCCAAACTGTTTATCTATCAGAGAACATGTATTTTGATTATGTGATATGCTGAGGACAATGTTATGTGAAATTAATGTCATGTCTAATTAACGTTGTGTTCTAATTAATGTTATGTCTAATCAATGTATGTGAAATGAATGTCATGTCTAATTAATGTATGTGAAATGAATAGGCAAAATGTCATTCTCAGAGTTATTTGGAGATAATGTATCCTTCACTAGAACAAAAGGAATGTGTCCACGTCTGATACATCTGCGGTCCGTTCCAGCGTGCCTGTACTGATTACAGGGCTGTAAAATAGCAGTTGACGACAGTCATTAACCTGAGTGGTCAATAGCATGGGGGTAATGTTTAATTGAGCTTTCCCCTCTTCATTCAGCCAATAACATGCTGTTGTCACTGCTCCTTTGTTTGTGTTTAGAGTGATGTGAGCCCTCCTGCCCAAACGTCCAATAGTGTCTGTCCGACAGTCACACTGTTGGTGTCTTTGTTAACTGCCCATTGATTGTTAGCAATGCCCCATTAAACATTAACAAGGGTGGTGAAGACCTTGGTTGTACACATACAGACACATACAGACACATGAAGACATACACATACATTACACACACACCTAGACATACACTTACACACACAGACACATACACACGCACACACACACACACACACACACACACACACACACACACACACACACACACACACACACACACACACACACACACACACACACACACACACACACACACAGGCGATTCATTTAGCACTAATAGAGGTGGACATATCAGTTAAACAGTGTTGAGTGATGACTAGGGAGAGAGAGAGAGAAAAGGAGAGAGAAAGAGAGACAGAGAAAAGGAAAGCCCAAGTGGCAACTGGGACACAGGGAAAAGAGAGAAAGATATGGAGAGACTAATAGCAAAGGGAGTTATTGACAGAGAAAGTGTGAGGCATGAAATCCCTGTGCACAAAATTGCTGTGAAATAAAGACATTGAGATACTGAAAGAGAGAGAGAGAGAGAGAGGTTGAGATACAGAAAGAGAAAGAGAATGAGAAACAGAAAGAAAGAGAGAGATTGAGATACAGAAAGAGAGTGTGATTGAGATACAGAAGGAGAGAGAGACAGAGAGAAAGTGATCGAGATACAAAAGGAAAGAGAGATTGAGATACAGAAAGAGAAAGAGAGAGAGAGAGAGAGCGATTGCGATACAGGAGGCAAGAGGGATTGAGAAACAGAAAGAGATTGAGATACAGAAAGAGAGATTGACTGAGATTGAGAGATTGACCGCAAGATATGTAGCAGCCTGCCATGAGCTCCACAGCTCTGTGAACCCCCTGTTCCACATGGCTGATAATTAATGTTTACTAATGAATAATTGACTTGTTATATGTGTATATCCTTTGTTTCTCTTACCTCTTTCTATAGCCACTCATGTTCCCCATGCCCTTTGTACCGTAGTAACTTCTTATTGTTTGTTTTATTTTATTTATTTATTTATGTTTATTAGTTTCTGTCAATATGCTTTGGCAATGTTGTATTGTATGCAGTCACACCAATAAAGCCATTTTAATTTAAATTACAATTTGATTGAGATGCAGAAAGATAGAGAGAAACAGACAGACAGAGAGAGAGAGAGAGAGAGAGAGAGAGAGAGACAGAGGGAGAGCGAGAGAGAGAGTGAGAGAGAGAGGGACAAAAAGAGAGAGAGAGACAGATAGATATACAGAAGGGGGGGGGGGCACCTGTTGTCTGTACAGGGGTGTGAGTGATGACCCCCCACCCCTGTGCCAGAGAACCCCTTTAGTGGCGTGACCAGTGCAGTTCCGCTGCCTTTCCACTGACAGGAGCAAACCTCTCGTTCCAAGACCACTTTACTGTAAAGGCTGAGTCTATGCTGAGTCCATAGGTCATTAATATACCACTTCTCATGAAGCTGGAAGGGTTTACAGTTAGAAACGATAGAGATAGAGAGACATTTCATGTCGTCAGAAGAATGCTGACATTGTAATAAATACATTTACATTTATATTTCATTTTCAGAAAAATCAGTTTAGTCTATATGTGCACAGCACAAAATATATATTTTGTAGTTTAAAAAAATTATATAAACTAAATAAAAAAAACGTTCATGTTTTTTCATGTTTTTCAAGTACTTTTCATATGCAAAATTATTTTACAACATACTCAAAATGATTGTAAGAGCCTGTTTTATTGCATAAACAGTTTGCTTTAACAGAGTATGCTAAGATGTGTATTGATTTAATTTATAGTATTTCATATTACATTATATTTATTATTTTCACATTAGTTTTTAATTGGGTGTGTTCCTTTAGTTTTTGGACATTGTGCATGTCTAACTAACTGGCTGCTGACTCTAGCTGGCGTAAAATGGCTGGGGTAACTGAAGGGGTAACTGGAGGGGTAACTGGAGGGGTAAGTGAAGGGGTGAGCGGGGTATTCATCGTCCGTTCCGCCTCTCTTGCTGTGTTTCCCTTTCTTTAACTCATTCTTTTTAACAAAGCCTGACAGCTCTCAAGTGCTTGTGTGTTCACCCTTTTCACCGGGAGCTAACCTCTAACCCTCCCCACCACTCTCACACACACACACACACACACACACACACACACACACACACACACACACACACACACACACACACACACACACACACACACACACACACACACACACACAGGGGCCAACACTGGAACCAGATGTCCTGTTTTTCGCCACTGGCACAACTTTCAAGATGACAGGCCTTTCCACCCCACTCATGCCCCCCCCCCCCCCTCCCACACACACACACACACACAAACACACGCACACATTCACACACACACACACATATACACACACACACACGGCACCCCCTGGAGAGTGCTGCGATCCATGGCCGCCTGAGTTTGAGACTAATAGGCGTTGTGATGTGACAGCGGCTGGCCGCCAAGGGAAATCGAGCGGCTCGGCGCGTCGATAGCGTTTGGCGCGCGAGGCGCGAGCAGCCGAGGATTGTGGGATAGCCGCTGGGACAGACGGGGCCTGGTTTACATTCACAGACAGTATGTGGTCAGCAACTGTTTTTTTTTTCTTTTCTTTTTTCCCCTCTCTCTTTTTCTCGCTCCCTTCTTCCTCTCCTGCCTTTCTTATTGTCCCTATTGATCGGGTCCCCAGCCTCCCCAGTGGAGCTAATTTACTTGTTAACATAAATTTGTCAGGAGCACGGAGGGGGGGGGGGGGGGGGGATGTGTGTGTGTGAGGGGGGAGTTTGCTGGTGTCCATCACATCCCCACTGCACCCTGACACACAAACACACACACACACACACACTCACACACATTCTATCCCGCCAGTGTGGCTTTCATCTCCATGTCAGCATGAATGGTCACTTTGGAGCAGTTGTGTGTCTTCCCCTGACACTCTCTCTCTCTCTCTCTCTCTCTCTCTCTCTCTCTCTCCCCCCCTCTCTGTCACTTTCCCCTCCCCTCCATCTATCCAGTCTAATACACCATGCCGATTTATTAAACAGCTGCTTGTTAAACTGTCATTTAATCAATACAGTTTGCTGCACCACTGCACTGTGGAATTAAACACAAGTTAAACACAAACCAGCTGTAATGACCTTTTTATGGGCCCAGGCTAGACTATGAAATTAGCACCTAGGTTTAGCCATTTAGACCCATAAGCCAACTGTAGTCATCAACGTCACCAAAATATCACTTTAAATGACAACATATGCCTTGGTGATTCTACTCCTCCTCTTCCTCATCCTATCCTTCTCCTGTACTATCCCTTCCTCCGTCTTTCTCTCCTTTCTTCTCTATTTCCCTCCTTCATCTTTGTCTCCGTTCTCCACCACTCCTCTCCTTTCTTCTCTATTCCCTTCGTCAATCTTCCTCTCCTTTCTTTTCATTTCTCTTCCACTCCGCCGTTTCCCGCTGTCCGCTTTTGTCGCCACATGTGCATCGCAGCAACCTCATAATGAACAACAGACCATGCAGGATGAATCACAAAAATCATTATCAAAATAATAACAATAATGATTACAATAATAACGTGAGGCAAGAGAGAAGCTTGAACAAAGAGTTCATATTAAATTCCTGCGCTGATTTGATCCCTATCGTTGGCTTTGGTGTCTGCAGTGAGTCTAGCAAGCGTACTGCTGTTATTATTACATTTGCAACTGCTTCTGCACTGGTTCCGGCCCTGTTAGAGCTTAGGTACGTCTTCAGCTTATATGCATCATGGTTATTTGTAGGCACCTAATAACTAAGCGAGTGAGGACTCATTTTATGAGATCTTAAGCCCAGGAAAGCCACGGGGAGACCCCAGACGGATTCCATAAGACAACGGGATGGGCTGGCGGAGAAGGTAATGAATTAGCTCGACGTGCCATTTCTTTGTTTCCCGGAAAATTGCGGCATGTAACGCCATGCAAAAACATAATTTTCCAGATCCATACAGGTGATCTCTCCATCTCCTCTATCTGAGGTTCTATGACCTCCACGTCCAAGCTACTACACACACTGCACGGGGAGCAACCATGCGGCACATCCCACAGAAGGCCAAGACGCAATTAAACACATTCATGTGTGTGTGTGTGTGTGTGTGTGTGTGTGTGTGTGTGTGTGTGTGTGTGTGTGTGTGTTGGTGTGTGTGTGTGTGTGTGTGTGCCTGTGTGTGTGTGTGTTTGTGTGTGTTTGTAAAGCTAACACTACGTAGGTATAGGCACTGTCGTTGTTACACAGTGTCACCGTTTTGAAAATAAGAAGGCAATACTTCACAATTAACCAAATTAGGGAAAAATATAAATGTTGTATGTGTGGATTATTAACTATATGATTGTGATGTATTGCTGATACAAAAAAAAATATGATTCCGTGTGTGCTTATGCATATTTGTTTGTGTATTCTGTGGCCACAGATGTGTGTGGTTGGATATGTGTGTGTTGAGAAACAGACGGGCAGGAAAACCCCTGCTAGGTTTGCTGCAGCCGTGATCTGATCAGCAGTGTGTGTGTGTAGTTTCAGTCCATACCAGGCTGGCCAGCAAGGCTGATCTCTGTCAGACTACAGGACAAAACAAAACATGGAGAGAGAAGTACAGGGTGACCAGAGAATAAAGCGAAAAAGAATGAGGGATAAGTGGCTGGAGAGAAATATAATGACGTGAATGGAGAGAAAGAGAAAAATACAAAAGA
>NC_137927.1:4221443-4223943 GCF_963457725.1 Sprattus sprattus | reverse complement strand
GATATCAAACATTTACAATGTGCCTACCTGCCAGCAGTGAAAGAGTCCTTTTAGCTGACAGCATTTTTATATTTTAATAAAATGTCAGATAAAAAATGTAATACATAAAAAGAAATTTTGCATGTATATATATAATAAAATAACATATCTTAGAGTGTAACTAGTTAATGTCAATATCACGCACAAACTGAGTAAATCATTCAGTTAATGCTATTGCTGCTCTTGCTATGGGTCATTTTTGGGCAACTTTATGGATGGTCAACTTTATATTTTATTTTTATATTATAACTTATATTACTGTAGTAGTAGTCTCACAAATATGCATTAGCCTCACAAATTACTATTTTTTTAGGGAAAGAGTAAGAGAAGAATAAGCGTTTCAATTCTCAAAATTAAATTGGGATTACATTGGGCTTTTGTTCAACTATAACACAAAAGATAACAGAGCGAGATATAGTTATCTTCCCATTGAATTATACAACATTTTGTTATCAGCAGTCAAACAAATCTGCCCATATCTGTAATGCACTGGTGAGAGAAAGTTCACATTCAGCTCTCTCTGGAAGTTCCCCCACACACACACACACACACACACACACACACACACACACTCATGCATGCATCAGACAAACACACACACACAAACACAAACACACATGCAGCTGATAAACACATTACTCTCTCACAGCAGTCAGTCCTTTTGTCCCACTGATGAGACTGTTTTTCTGTGGCCCAAATATCACAAATTTGACAATCAAGCACCGCCTGGCGATCTGCTTGTTAGAGGCTGATTGCGAGAAGCCATAAATCCTGTGTGAATCCACATGCATAAGAAGACCATCGTTGATCTCTTTCTATTCTCTCCTAAGTCCAGATTAGGTCTATCGGGTATCAAGAGGAAAAGTCAAGAGATACAAAGCCTGAAAGTGGAAATACAGTCTCTGTGTGTGTGTGTGTGTGTGTGTGTGTGTGTGTGAGTGTGCGTGTTTGTGTGTTTGTGTGTGTGTGCTTGTATGAATGTGTGTGTGTGTGTGTGTGTGTGTATGCATGTGTTTTTCAGGAGCAGAGGGGTTCTAGTAGCACTGGCAAACCGTCTTATCATTTGAATCCCTGCCGTAATGGACACCAGATGGGGGGTAGATGAGCTGTCCAAAGACTGTCTCTCACGCACACAGACACAGACACACAGACACAGACACAGACACACACACACACACACATACACACACACACACACACACACACACACACACACACACACACACACACAGTGGAGACATTAATTACCTCTCTGTGAAGCAGAGCTGTCTCTCCACCAACCAGCTACCCACAGACTGGACTCTGACAGGGGAGACGGCAAATGAAAGAGAAATTCACTCTTCTTCGTTTTCGTCTTCTTCTTCTTTCCTTCTTCTTTTTCTTCCTTTCCTTTCCTTTTTCTTCCCTCATCAATTTTCTTCCGTTTTGTTCAGATTTTTCTGTTTTCATTTCTACTCGTCCTTTTTCCTATTTTTTTTGCCTCTTGTAGTTCTTCTGTTTCTTTACAATTCTTCATCTTTCTCCTTCTAAGGTCCCTTAAACAAACCAGATTAGCCTTGAAATTTAAATAAGTTTAAAAATATAACACATGGTTGTTCTTCAGTCAAAGGAACTTTTGCCACATAAATATAGCACTTTTGTCAAATTAAAGCTTTGTTTTCACCTGACTTTTTAAGTCGTACAACTATTGTTTTGTCTTTTATTCACTTCCTCCTTTGCCCAAACACAACACAAGACACACACAGACACACACACGTACAGTATATATATATTTTATTCTTAATTTTAAAAAGCAGTGGCCAGGCCACAGGTTGGATCAGCAGTGTGTATTTCAATATGACAGCATAGCCAGCCGCCTCGAACTCAGGTTGATCTGTGTTCTGTTCTGAGTTTCTCAGCACACGCACGCAGTCACACACACACACACACACACACCTACACATACATCCACGAAAAAGAGATGAAATCCTCTGACGGCTCAAAAGAAGAAAAAAAAAACACCCCACGCCCCTCACATACCCCCCCCCCCCCCTGTTCTCCCCACAAAGCCCCCAACCCCCCACCCCCGTCGCTCGCTCCTATTCCCAACACCTTTCCTTGGGATTTACTTAGAATATGAGGGGATTGAAGCTACACCTGGCCTGACAGTCTCTGAGCTACTTTATTAAAGCCCAGCGGGCCCACAGCTCGGCTGCATTAAGATTGAACGAGAGGCTGAGGGAGAGAGCATATTCCTCTGGCTATGCCGGCCCCAAATCCCCCCGGTCAGGGCTCCCCGGGACCCCACGCCTCCGACCCAGCCAGCCAGACCCCCCCCCCCCGACACACACACACACTCTCACACACACACACACTCTCTCTTTCACCACGGCTGATATTCAGATGGTGGCATAGTGTCAGGTAGGAGAGCTTTGTGTGCGTGTGTGTGTGTGGATATTGATTTTAAATTGCACATTAGGTA
>NC_137927.1:4213943-4216443 GCF_963457725.1 Sprattus sprattus | reverse complement strand
GCGGGGGTATGGAAGATACCGACATTATTTCAACATGAGTTACCAACACTCTACAGTAGTAGTAGGAGGAAAATTATAGATAGAATATATAGCAGCTGTTTTTATTTTGTAAATTCAGTGAAATCGGTTTATCATTAGTAAGCCCAACTAAAAGAATCATATTTGTTTGCTTCTATTTTTTAACAACATTAATTGTGTGTTAAGCCATTGTATTGCATTGTATGTAGTAGCCTAGTCTGTTATATGATGGACTCAATGTTTGAGCCATCCATGAGAAATCCGTCCACAATTCTCAATTTGCTGGACGTTTATTTTATCTCAATGACGGCCTGTTTTATCAAAGAAAAGACAACTGAATGTCTGCTGTCACTTCTTTCTTCTTGTTTTCCAAGGGCTCTAACTGATAACTGAGTGCATGCGAGAGCTATTGAAGAACGTGATATTCTCAGGGGGGGTTATAATGGGGTGTAGGCAATCACAGAGACAGACAAATTTGGAACTGAAACGCTTTACTTCTCCCTCGCTATCCAAAGCACTCTTACACTAATCATCTCTTTTTCTGTGCTCTCAGGTTACTCCCTCCAAACCTGCTTCACTGCTAACTCCTGGTCAATACTAATAATGAACAATATTTAGAACCCGGCTCATTTTCAGTTCTTATACTAGCATCATGTGATTAGCGAGTTCTCTACGTCTATAAAGAATTGATGTTGATGCTCGATTACTCGAATACTCGAATACTCTGAGCGATCCCTACATCTATTTAATTTATACAACCATGGATGAATGGGCAGATAGATAGATAGATAGATAGATAGATAGATACAGGGCTGTAGTGGAGGACAAACGCACGTAAACGCCGTTTACGCACCTCTGGAATTTTGGAAATAGCGTTTACGCACCTCTAAGTAGCGTTTACCCACCTCTTAGTGGCGTTTACGCACCTCAAAGTTTTCTGCGCCTTGTATTCTTCCGTTGGAATAATCCAAAATAAACTTGTGTCACTTTAAAACACCTAGGATAATACTAAGTTTCATATTGTTGAACATATAAACGCTGTAGTCTGAATCATTTTCATCTGCTGTATTATGGTCTGTGACCCTCCAAACAGTGCCTGGTGGCTGCAGCGGCGGTACCAATCAGTATCCGAGAGGGATGTAAACACATACACGTTGTGGGTTATTCTGCCTGCCTACCTGTTAGGAAAAGATTACCGGTAATTAGCCATGGATATCAGGCGATTTTTGAAAAGACCATCGAGTGCTCCCACTTCCACAGAGGAAAAAGATGAATTCACGTTTTTAAACATTGTTTTGGTTCGCACAACATCGAATTAAGACAGGGACAAATGCTATTAATAACGTGCTTTCAAATACGATGATGCATGTAACAAGCCAGCCTTCCCGGTTCCATCTAAATAGGCCTAATAAAACGTAAATTCTTTCAGCAATTGAAAATGCTGGAGGAATTATCCTCACACATATCGCTGCAGATAAGGCTAATTCATTGAGAAATTGTAGACAGATTATGTGCAAGCCAGTTAAGCTAGCTAAGTGAAATGTTTTAGCTTAGCTATAGAATCTTCCATTTTCGCGGTCAAGTATATTTGTTTTTTACTTTCATGATGACACGTCCGTGATCTCGCATAGAAACGTGAGCAGGGAGCAAAGCTGTTGATTAACTGAATAGGCCTATATGTTTAATCAATGCGTTATTTGAAGTCATGAAAGGTGTAGAGTAGCCTGTAAACGAAATGCGCTGGAAACATGGATTATTTGAATTCAAGTCAGTTCTCAATGTGAAAAAAAAATGCTGTAAAGGCTATTCATGAAGACATAGGCAGTACATGAGTATTCCTTTAACTTATGTTGTCAGTGTAATCGACAGGCCTTAACTGATGTTCTCAGCCCCACAACTCTTAAATTAAACATATTCTTTCAGGCAATGATGCAGAGAGCACAGGGAGAGGAGAAACACCAGGAGGTCAAATAGAGAGAGGAGAAAGAGTGAGAGGGCTGGTGAGAGAACAAAATCATGACAGTGGAGAACCAAAGAGTGGAGAAGAGGAAAGGGGAGGAAGACCAACAGAGAAGGAAGAAACAGAGAAGGAAGAAACAGAGAAAGGGGAGACAGAGAAAGAGGAAATGGGAGGAGATGAAGAAACAGGTAGTAAGAGAGGAGAAAGAGAAGAAACAGGGACAGGATAGATGGAGAGTGGAGAATCTGAATTAGAATCTGAAGTAGAGGGAGATACAGAAAAAGAAGAATCTGAGACTGAAGACACAGTGAGAGGAGAGAGCAGATGCCACCCACATACGTATCTGGACAGAAAAGCAACATACTTTTCTTTACTGTTACTTGAAATTTAATAAACTTCAAACTACAAACACATTTATTCATTGCCATTGATTGTATATGACTTTAACTGATAACATAATGCAATTTAGCCAGGGCAGCATTACAGAGTTGCGACGCTTTGTGTTCTGTTGCTTCGCATCGC
>NC_137927.1:4196443-4208943 GCF_963457725.1 Sprattus sprattus | reverse complement strand
GTCCCTCTATGAGTCTCTCCAGGTGGGCAGCGTAGCTCGGTGCTGTTCCCCTGGCGAGCGACAGACTGGGGTGGGGGGGTGTAAAGAGGGGGGACCCTCGCCTCCCCACATGCATTCCAAACACATGCTAATCACAAACGTCGCATTAATGCACTAGCACAAACGCTCGTCATCAAACAACAGCACTCCCAAACACACACACACACACACACACACACACACACACACGCTCAGACTCGCACATGTGCCAGGCCTAGTTTATTATGCTAATCACACTCTGGATATTACAGCCCGATCTGGGCCCAAAAGCCCTGGGCCGCCCGCAGCTGCCTCCCTAGGACCCAGGTGTCCCTGCGGCTCTCCCTGACTTTGGCTGCTCTCCCTGGGCCACCTGAGTGGAGAAACCCCCTTTGTCCTCCACCACTCCTCCCTCTGCGGTTGTTTGCCCATAGCTGGCGGTAAATGTTTAGACCCGAGCCCAGGCCTCCCTCACCAAATCATCAGTGGCAGCAGTGGAGAGCAGAGACGAGTCAACATGAACCTGCGCCACCTTGCGCAGACAGCACAGGATGCTAATGTGTGTATGCTGTAAATATTATATCTGGCCCCACCGTGCGTCACTCTCTCAGTCAGTCTGTCTCTCCACCACATTGGCTTTTTTTATGTTTGTTTTTCTTGTTTTTCCTTTCAGTCAAGCACAGTAACACCATCTCTGATCTCGGAGCCTGGGAGACGCAATGCAAGAACAAATTATTTACCAGTAGGGATGGGAAAAAGATCAAAACTATTTAATTCTGTTCCGCTCATGTCATTACAGGAATGTTTATTAAGGCCATTTGAGATGGTAATGAGCTTGTTTGTGTGCTTCCCATGCGTGCTCACTGATGGCCCCCTTAAATACAAGCTGTCATTATGGTTGCCCTGGCAGAGCCTCCGGGATCGCTATCATATTCATTAGCACTTCAGGGTTGAAAATTAAATTACGCCAACTATTTATTTCAGCACATAGAGGAGCAGAGCAGAACAGAGATGAGAGGACAAACACAGAGAGAGAGGTTCTCACAGACGTAGGCTGACTCTGGGGAGATGCAGAGAGCTGTCATGTTGAGGGTGACTGGAGACGGTCTCTTTTTTTATATATATATCACCCACAACCAGCTGAGAAAGCCCCATTACACCCAGCTCTCCCCCCTCCCTCTACATTACTCAGAGTAGGTTTAAGGCAGAAAATCAAGTAGGGTCATTGCTGTTTTTGGTTCATGCTAATTTGTTTGCTACATGGTGGTCATATGAACTGAATCCTTACTTAACCTTAGCAATTAGATAAATATTTGACTGGGTTTGGGGAGTTGAATGGGTGTGTGGGTGGTTAAGATCGCCGCAGGAACCTGCCAGACAGAACTCCATAAGTGGAGTTGCTCCGCAGAGGTGAGTGAGGGATTAGCAGCAGTCACTCAGGGCCTGAACGCATCGTCCACTGTTCTTCCTGGAGCTGCCCTTTAAGGACAGACAGAGAGAGAGAGAGAGAGAGAGAAAGAGAGAGACGGAGTGGAGAGAGAGAGAGAGAAAGAGGAGAGAGAGAGAGAGAGTGGAGAGAGAGAAAGACAGAGTGGAGAGAGTGAGTGGAGAGAGAGAGAGAGAGAGAGTGGAGAGAGAAAAGAGAGGTGGAAAAAAGGGAGAGAGAGAATGGAGTGAGAAGAGAGAGAGAGAGAGAGAAAGAGAAAGAGTGAGAGGCAGGTTATGATGGAGCCACACATCTCTTTCACCCCAGACGACCTGTCTGTATGCTGGGTGTGTCCTGGAGAGAGAGCTGAGAGGGGCTCAGGATGCCCAGTTTTTGAGTGCTGGGGATGAGGGGGTGGGGGTGGGGGGGTAATTACCCCCAGACCACCTGGGTGGCATTAGAGAGGGTCCAACTTCATTAGATGCAGCCAATCACAGACGAGCATCCTTGCATCAACACGGCCCAGCTCACAGTAGGGCGTGGCACCAGACACAGACACAAGTTCACACCAGGGTTACACAGGCATTACAGTTCACACACACAGGCATTACAGTTCTCCAGGAGAGCACAAATGAGATCGACCTCAGCATGGGGATTACTGTGATGCCTCTGCATTGACAAGGAAGTTATAGGAGCAGATAGAATATTAGCAGTAGGCTGAACCCAGAAGGATGCATATAGTGTATTGTGAAACCCCCCACGAGTCATTACTTTTTCCTAGTCTTGGTAGAAACCAGCCAAAACTAGTTTGGTCATATGTCTGTTGAACCACGTGTCTTTCACTGAAATAATGGGACTGTATGTGTGACATGAGTTGAGTTTGCTTGGAACTTTCCTCAGTGCCGTGAATAAAGTCTCAGTCTCACACCTGTGTTGCCTGAAAGTTTTTACCATATTACAAGGATGTTGTCTTGGGGTGGGTCTTGGGCGTATATGTAGGCGAGGGTCAACAAACTGAATTGTACTTTAACAGAGGATGTCCAAAGCCCGTCTGCCACGCTCACACTTCAAACTGAAATACACTCATTTGAAGACGGAGTTCTGGGGGTTTCAACCCTGAAGAGAAAAAGACACTGTAGTAGTCTTCAAATCACACTTTTCAAGCATTTTGGGTGATAAGGACCACAGAAATGCACAGTTTCTCCTTCTGCTGCCAGATTATGGTCACGATCAGGTCATTTTGAATCCAAATTTTTTGCATAACCAAGGCTTCCTTAACTTTACTCAAGTAATGGCCTACTACAAGATGAAATAAGATAAGAATAAAAGTAACAGTACTATGACATGCCAAAATTACTATAAATAATGTTTTTGTCAGCATCAGCTAAACATGGTTAGGGCGAGTGAATTAGGCTACTCACTCTACCTATTGGCTATTTGTTCAGGAGTAATTTCTTTACAGAAATATAATGGTGGTTGGTAGCAAGTGGGGTGGGTGACGCAATCAAGCTCGTCCAGTTAGGTTAGGCCAACTGCTGGGACTCCCAGAATGCACAGGGCTGTTCCAGGAGTTTAATCCAGTAAAAAGTCGAAGTGGCAGATTTACGTATCTCTGGGTGAGGTGAAATGGCACTTAGATAGGGGTAGAGGAAGGAGGAAAACGAGGGGGGGGGGGCACCAGGAGGAGCCCCCAGCTCTGAGCTGTTGATGCTATCTCAGGTAATCCAGGGATTAGGAACGCACCCTGCTAATGGCTGCCAGTGAGTCAACGGCTTCTGCTAGTCTTTTAGCTCTGTCTATCCCCTCACAAACTACACACACACACACACACACACACACACACTCATATGCAAACACACACACACAAACATACACATAGGCACTCACCTCCCACACACAAACACCGCCACCACCACTGGCATCTTGTCCAAATTGGCCATTAAGCCATTACGCTTTGTCTTCAGGCTGCCTGTGTGGGAGGGGAGGGGAGGATCCCGTACAGGAGAGCTGTTTTAGGCTCCGCATGTTGGACTCCGTCCCCAAACAGGGCAGCCTTTGACATGCCTCTCTCCCTGTTTGTGCACCAACAGGACCCTAAGGCTGCTCTTAAGGTAATCACAAGACTATGGCACGTCCTGATACTGCATCCGCATTGATGTGTCCAGAGCGTCTGGACAATAGACTCTTCTCCCCTTTCTTCCTTAATGCACGACTGGAGGATGTGCTTCCTGCATCACACTTAGCAGTTCCTTAGCTAGTCATACTTAATTGGACTGAAAGTAGGCTACTTAGTAACCTCTAAATGCACTGACACACGTTACAGGAATGTATAATGCATTGATGAGGGCTGGAATTAGACTGAAAAGAGAAGTGCAGGAGCTCGCTGTGGTCTCAGGTGAGTGTGACGCCCTTGTTTGGAGGATCTCCTCCAGTACCCTGCATTTCTCCACACCACCACCATCTCACACACCTCAAGCCCGTAAACACACCCTGCACACAAACACACACAGCCCACATAGCAACACATAAACTGTTGCAATTATGAGAGGGAACTTGTGCAACACCCAAGGCAATCACCCAAGGCCTTTCAAAAAAACTAAAAAAGTGTGTCTGATAATTACATAACCTCTCAGCATTAGCAGTCTGGCCACCCAAAATCAGGTGATTGACACGTCAGCCTCCAGCAGGCGAGAGACTGCTGCTCTGCATTTAAGTTAAAGCTCCTACAGATATGACCACCCTGGTCCACCCTCCGAGGCATTGCACACCTGTACGCAGGTATGCCACGTCATTGTGTGTGTTCCCATGGATATGACCCCGCATACAGCTGCTTGGATCCACCAGCTCTGTAGGGTCAAAGGGCAAAAGGAGAAACCCATCTGTCCAGAGAAGGGGGCATGATTGGTCCACAGAGATATCCCATCTGTCTAGAGCGAGAGGCTGTGATTGGCTAAATAAGAGTTTGGTTTAGGAGAAAATAAGCTTAAAACAGCAGACGAAACAGAAAGTCACCTTTTCATGTCCGTTCATATACATTTCCGAAGGTCCGCAGATATCTCTGTTGACATGGACAGCTGCCTCCATTCAAAATAGAAGACCTCACTCACAAGTCCATACAACATATACGTATATTAAAGTATCTCTCAATATGTATGTATTGATTATCATTATGACAACACGTGCCTTCAGCTTTACTGGACCGTGGTATTTGCAGTAATACCCACTTGCATTAGTATTTTTGACTTGACTACTCTAGTCTAGACACACTAGGCATTTCCATCAGAAGGAACTAGGAGCGGTGTTTGAAGATGGAGGATTGAGTAGACTGTGATATTGGGATGATTGCCCATGGCACTGTCCATTCTGCATGTTTGCTGATGCCTGCAGAGCTGGATCTGATAGTACAGTGCGTGCATAATAACGAGAACTTCAGAGCCTAGAGACATGTCCTCAATTACTTTATAGCCATACCATGACTTTTTTCATGGCTTACTGATACTGATACATGCATAAGAACTACTACCATGTTTTAATTCATTTGCAGCCTGTTCACTGCAAACTTGTTTCAAACCTTAAACAATGACATGCTTGTGGCGGAGAATAAAACCTTGTAGCAGACAGACAGAGGACCCATTAGTCATGTTGTGTTGCAATGAGAGAGTCCAGACAGATCCACAGTAGCAGGGGCTGTAACACAGGACTGTATGTCTGTGGATTAATGAAGATTTACCTACCTCTCTCTGCTGGGGCATACAAGCCAAACAGCAGTGTCAACAGAACCAACACCATGGCAACAGAAACTCCATTCCGCCCCTGATGTCTATGATGTCGCCACTTAAATCACATGAATAATTGCGTTCCTCCAAGCAGGGGATTAGGCTGATGGTTTTAAAGAGAATGGCAGCTTAGGGTATGTTTTTCCCCTCCTTGTGCTGCAGTCAGAGAGAGCACCTGGGGGTGGGGTGGGGGGGGGGGGGACGCTGCAGAGGTTTCTGAATGGGCCGTCTACTCTGACACGAGGCAGCAATCGTTTCAGAGCTCCAGCTCGCTCTGTTCCTGAGGTCACCTTGGGAGGCAATACCCCCTGCATCCCAGCGGAGCAGGTCCAGATAGGCATATCAAAGTGGAGGCCTGAGCACAAAGGAGATGAAGGCTGATGCAAACATACACATTCTGACACACACATACACACACACATTCTCTCTCTCTCTCACACACACACACACACACAGACAGACCTTCTCAAACACAAACACACACACACACACACACACACACACACACACACACACACACACTCATACACACACACACTCTCACACACACACACACACACACACACACACACACACACACTAGGCTGATGCAAGACCCTCTGTCCAATGGCTGTGCTGCAGCAGGCTCCTGTTTGATCTGTCAGAAGTCAGCCTTCCTGCCTTCCTGTTCAAAGGCTGAGCGTTACTCATGCATGGCCTCACCCCTCTCTCTCTCTCTCTCTCTCTCTCTCTCTCTGCGGACCGCTGTCAGAAGGACACCAGCCGGCTCTGCTCCGACCTTCAGCTCAACACACACAAGTCCATGTCGTCAACAGTTAACGATAAAGTGTCCTGCAATAACCATGTGGAGTCAGCAGCTAAAGGCCACTGCAACCGGTCAACTACTACTGTTGAATGATCCTGAAACAACTTTACAGTAATGTTGAAGAGTACTACAACACCGACACAGACTGAAGGTGAAGAGTCCTGTTACAACTTTCTGGGGTGAATAACATTACTGTAATGTTAAAGTCCCTAGCAGCAAGTCCGTACAGTCAACGGTCAATGTGGTGTCCTACATCGACTTCATGGAGCCGACAGTTAAACTTAGAAGCGTGAGGCAACAGCACAGGTTGACAGACATGGAAATGGGTAGTGATCCTGTCATTCAAGAGGGTGTCAGGATGTAATAATCTTATGGTGTGATAATGCATAACAAAAAACACAACACGTACTCACGCACACACATGTGCACAAACACGTGCATACGCGAAAAAAACCGCACACACAGGCATCAATGATGCACAATGTATTCTCTACTTTCAGAGCAGATTTGGCATTAACCCTAACACTAGCTGTCATTGTTGTGATTGTGGTCTGGAATTCCCCATGAGTTAGGGCTGTTTCTGATGGGCGTAGAGCTGAATACATTGAAAGAGACTGGTTCGACTAATAGCGTATCATGTTGTTGTGAAGGCTCAGTTTGGGCTGGCAGCGTCAGAGTAAGTAGAGGCAGCTTCTAAATCACACTCTTGCCCAGTTGGAGGAAGAACAGTGCCATCTCCTCCCACAAGGGGGCCTGCTATGGAACTCAACACCGATAAATAGTGACATCTGGGTTTGTCGTTGAAATCCCCTACAAGTGCAGCTACATTTAGGTAGCTGTCAAATCTCAGCACCTCTATGTCTTCTTCACAAAAGCAACCCTTGAGAAAAGTCATGTGTGAAAGTCCGCGAAAATAGCGAAAAATGCAGAGGGCTGTTTTTTTTTTAGTATGCCCTGTGTTTTGGCCTGTTTCTTTCTCTCCCCAGCTCACTCTTCCATTTCCTCTCTCTCATTCTCACCCTCAACCTGACACACTCATGCAATTTGTCATCTCTCATCACCACTAGATGTTCTGTGCTCATGCAAGACCAAAGTGGAAAAGTGGGAGGGGCCTGGCCACTGAGATGTTCCCCATGAGGGATGCTGTCCGCGTTCAGGAGAGAGAGAGAGAGAGAGAGAGGGAAAGAGAGAGAGACAGAGAGATAAAGATGGAGAGAAAGAGAGAGATGGAGAGAGAGAGAAAAAAAGAACCAAGCACATGATATGTCACTCACTCAGCTGTATGTTTGGCAGCCAAAATGGAACGCTGTCAGCATCTGTGAGCATCTGTGTGTGTGTGTGTGTGTGTGTGTATGTTTGTGTGTATGTGTGTGACAGAGAGAGCGAGAGACAGAGAAACCTCATGGAACATTGGTGAAGAGAAGAGACACAGAAAAAAGAGAGAGTGAAAAAAGTTTGAGAAAGAGCCAACCAGCTCTGATTTCAGACTTGCCATTCTGGCTGTTGCTGGGGCTTATGTTTATAGTTTATTTATGTACCTGTCAGATGTGTTCTTGTCCTCTGGTCTCCGCTCTAAGTCCCCCCCCCCTCTCCTCTCCTCCAGGGTTCTGGCAGGGGCTCCCCGACCACAGAGAGCTTCAGCAGCACGGGAGACGAGTGCCGTCTTACCCCGAGACCAGGCCCTCACCGCAGGCCAGGGAGAGTTACTGGAGCCTCAGCCTCATTGCTCACACTCACTGAAGTCTGCAGTGGAAATTAACAGTGTGTGTGTGTGTGTGTGTGTGTGTGTGTGTCTGTACGTTGGTGTGGTGTACGTGTATACTGGATATACAAGGGTGTGTGTGTTTACATGGGGATATGTGTGTTCATGGCTGTATGTTGGTGTGGGGTACATGTTTAAATCTAGGGTGTGTGTGTGTGTGTGTGTGTGTGTGTGTGTGTGTGTGTGTGTGTGTGTGTGTGTGTGTGTGTGTGTGTGTGTGTGTGTGTGTGTGTGTTTACATGGGGATATGTGTGTTCATGTCTGTATGTTGGTGTGGGGTACGTATGTGTAAATACAAGGGTGTGTGTGTGTGTGTGTCTGTTTCTCTCTCCTGTTTCATTGTGTGTCCTGTCCTGTCCTGCCAGTTTCTAATTTCTTAAATGCCACACACTGGAGGCAAGCATTCACATTTCCCTGCAAAACAAATCCCAATCAGTCAATTAAACAACAGAGCAACAGAAAGCAAACTGCCCCTACACACATACCCCCCCCCCCCCCCACACACACACACACATACCCCCCCCCCCCCCCCCCCACCCACACACACACACACACACACACACACACACACACACACACTCACTCACTCATTGAGGAGACAGGGCCCTAATCCGACGATTGGCTTTACCTTATCGCCGAACTTAAGCGGTGTACACTTCTAAGCTGGGTGGATTGAACCCCTGTTCGATACAGGTTTGCAAAACTGGATCTGTTGAGCCACACAGATTTGATACGGGTATTTAAAGCTCTGTTCGGCATTAACCGGGAGCACAACAAATAGCCTCCTGTAAACAGGCTCGCCAGGGCACTGCAGACTGGATGCAAATTGAACTGATCCAGGAGTGGATTGAGAAGGTGTGAAGGGGGAAAGGGAGAGGGAGAGAGAGAGAGCAGGAGACATGGAAAGAGGGAGGGAGGGAGAGAGCAGGAGAGATGGAAAGAGGCAGGCAGAGAGTGAGGGAGAGAGAGCATCCGCTGAACCAGTGGTTTTGTGTTTGTATTAGTAACATGCCTTCTGTGTTCATGCTGTCTGGTCTCCTCACATACCAGGGAGTGTGTGTGTGTGTGTGTGTGTGCGTATGTCTTGTGAGCGTGTGTGTGTGTATGAATGTATGCACATGTGTTAGTGAAAGACATAATTTGTGTATGCCTATGCGTGTAGTGTCAAGACACTGTGTGTGTGTGTGTGTGTGTGTGTGTGTGTGTGTGTGTGTGTGTGTGTGTGTGTGTGTGTGTGTCTGTACGTTGGTGTATGCCTATGCGTGTAGTGTCAAGACACTGTGTGTGTGTGTGTGTATGTGTATGTGTGTGTGTGTGTGTGTGTGTGTGTGTGTGTGTGTGTGTGTGTGTGTGTGTATGTGTATGTGTATGTGTGTGTGTGTATGTGTATGTGTATGTGTATGTCAGTGGAGGCTTCTCCATTGAGGAGAGGGAGGAAGATCCTCCTTAACATTTTGAGAATAAAAAGTGTACTTTGCCCAGACTACTGTGATTAATTAAAACCCTTAAATAGGACTACTTTAATACCTTTGTATATGTAATGTTAGTTTCCCTGGGTAAAGATGACATTAGCACCCCCTATCGCTATCGAAAATTACTGCCGGAGGACCTTCCTCCCTCTACCCTCCATTGACTCCCATTCATTTCTCTGCCTGCGCTGGCGGCTCGTGGAATGCGTTGACTTCAATGGCAGAGAGGAGGACGATCCTCCTCTGAGAGGGTGTGACTAGTTTAGGGGTCTGGATAGCGCTAAAATCTATTAACGAATAGGCTGGAGTCACGTCTGCGCTATAAACCAATAAGCAGAGGCCCTGGATATGGTGGGTGGGGTTATCCCCTCAAATCTAGGCTACGAAAGATAATCTGCTCAGTCTAAGAGACACAGTTAAGCAAGAATATCTGATCATTTTAATAATGAGAACACATTAGCAAATTAGCAAATAAAGTAAACTATGGAAACCGAGGACATTGTTCATGTTTTATTACAGAAACCATTCCATGGGGTGAGTTACAATGACAAGTTGGCCATTAAAGCAACAGGTAGACCAATTCCAAAGATTGAAATCACCAAAAGCAACGGCAGAGTCAGTGTCGTGAGTGCTACATGGTTTGCTAGGTAGGCTACTCGTGGGTGACTGGTAGCATTACCAACAATCGGTTATATTGCTGGCCCTGTTTACTAATGAATGTCAACTCTCCAACGTGGTCTTTTCATGGATTTACTGATATAAAAAATATTGACAGGGCAACCAAGCGCCACGACAAATGTCAAGACCACGTTGGTGCTGCTATCCGCCTTTCATTGCTAGGCGGCACCATGCCTATAGAGCGGTTAGTGGATGAGGGTGTGCGGCTGCAAATTCAACAGCACAACGCTAAAGTGCGTGGCAATAGGGAGGTGGTAAAACGTCTGTTAGATGCAACGGCTTACCTAGGCATGCTAGAGTTGTCTTGCAGGGGGCATAACGAAGGGGAAAATTCTGACAACAAGGGCAATTACAGGGAACTTGCGGAGGTGATAGCGAAGTATGACCGTGTTCTGGCAGAACATCTGGAAAGCTCCACCGTCGTCTCACAGGCATGTCAAAAACAATCCAGAACGATCTAATTGCAGCCATTCACCATTCGATTGAAACAGAGCTAGAAAAGGAACTTAACAGGGCACACTTCTTTTCCTGGCAAATTGACGAGACCACAGACATTAGCTGTCATTCTCAGCTGTCTGTCATCTTGCGCTATGTTGATGACCACGGTACAATTCAGGAACGCCGTTTTTCTAGCCAATAATACTTGAGAAAAAGGATGTAAGTGAATGATTCAGAGCATGATGCATTTGAAATGGCATCAATTATGGTCTTGTGTCTTCATTCTTCTTAAAACAATTGTAGCTGAAAATAATCAGACATATTACAACCAATAGCTTCAGTCATTGAGTGGAAAAAATAGGCCCAATGATTGGCCCAGAATCTTTTATTTAGTTTTACAAATCAAGAGTAGTCCTGATTTGACTAATTGCCTTTGCATCCTTTCCTTCTGGCCTGGACTAGTCCATCAAAGACATGCTGCCCACCAGCTTTCAAAGTACAATGCTGCCACTGGTGAATTTATCAATTTTATTCACAAAATTATCCCTCCCGGCTATTTTGTGCTGTAATTCACCAAAACACCCTGAAACAACTTGAGTCTCACATACTTATGCCACCAACAGTACAAACGGGCCAATGGCAACCAAGCGCGCAGTCCTTCCTCCCTCACTTTAAAAACCACCAGCCGCCACTGGTGTATGTGTATGTGTATGTGTATGTGTATGTGTATGTGTATGTGTATGTGTATGTGTATGTGTATGTGTATGTCTATGTCTATGTCTATGTGTATGTGTGTATGTGTATGTGCGTTTGTGTGTGTGTGTATGTACACCACCCTTGGCTCCTTGTGCAAAGTTGGACAGTATGAAAAGGGGTCTGCAGGACAGAAAGGTGTGGCCACCTCAGTGAGTGTAGTGACATCTGCAGTTCATCTGTGCCGGATCAGGACCGATGTTGGGCCACATTCCGTAACCCTGACAAAAAAGTGAAAAGTGCATCTCACTATCGTAGGTGCAAGAATATTAGGTAGGTATTTGTGAAAATGAAGAAGAGACTGCACATGTTCTGCAGTGTATCAAGTGATCAATACATTTAACTTATAAAATGCACCCCCCGAATCCAGCCGCAAGAATATTGCAGGTTATTTTATACCACAAGCCACTGCACAAGTGACATGATGATTTGAGAGGAAGATGGTCGGTCAGGGACAGAGTGAGAGACAGAGAGTGGGAGTGGGAGAGGGAGAGATAGAGGGAGAGATAGTGGGAGAGGGAGAGGGAGAGGGAGAGGGAGAGGGAGAGACAGAGCCAGGGGGAGAGACAGGGGCTGAGACAGGGTGAGAGGGAGAGCCAGAGGGAGGGAGAGAGGTAGAGGGAGTGAGGGAGAGGCAGAACTGAAATGAGCTAAAATGCCCCAGACAGTGCCAGGAGGACCACACCGCACGCTCCCCTCTGCTAAGCATTTAATCTCCTGAAATGATTACTGCCTACTGCCACCACCATTTCACTCACCAATCTCTCTCTCTCTCTCTCTCTCTCTCTCTCTCTCTCTCATTCTCTACCCTTCTCTCTCTACCTCTCTTTGTCTCTGTCTCTGTCTTTCTCTCTCTCTACCTCTCTCTGTCTCTGTCTTTCTCTCTCTTTATCTCTCTGCCTGCCTCTCTCTCTCTCTCTACCGCTCTCTCTTTCTCTCTCTCTCTCTGTCTCTGTCTCTGTCTATCTCTCAGCCTGCCTCTCTCTGTCTCTCTCTTCTTCTTCTCTTTCTTGGCTAGTGTCTTTTGCTCTCATATTTGCACTGTCTATCTTGCCTGCTGTCCACTAAGTCATATACTGCAGTGCAGCAATGAATCTTTCAATCTATAGTCTATGAGACTTACATGTTAGGCATAGGTAATTCTTAGTCCATCTGCTTGTCTGTAGTCCTACTGTAGGTTGCAAATGAATCTGATGTCTCACTCCAAGGGCATTTTGATGTTTTCATATATCAGTATGTCTCACTGACGCTGATTTTATTCTATCAGCTTGAGAGAGTGACCAACCCTAACACAGGGACCAATGCTAAAACAGCCAGGGGTTCTGTGTTAGTTTTACAGAGATAATGTGTGTGTGTGTGTGTGTGTGTGTGTGTG
>NC_137927.1:4181443-4191443 GCF_963457725.1 Sprattus sprattus | reverse complement strand
GATGTTTTCAACCCCATAAATCTCAGTGCCCGTTCGTCACGTCGTTTTGAGGAGCTGATGTCGTGAGTACATATGCGCTGCAATCCGCTTTTCTGCCTGCCTTGCTAGAGGCTCCCGTGGCGTGTCCATACACCCCCAAATAGCCGCGGACGCTGTTCTCGCTGCTCGTGCAAATACCCGGGCGCATTATTCGGCAGTAAATCTTTACACCACATATCACTGTCTCCACACTGGCTTCTAGGGGTCGTTTTATGTGGTTTTAAGAGTAATCTCCGAACAATAAGGTTATCTATTTAAAGACATAAGTGGCGTTCTGTAAATGGAGTATTCTCAGAAATACGTTATTAGATTGGTTAGGTAAGCTATGAGCCGTGTCATGGGAATAAATCCTCTATTTTGAGAAGCATATTTAAAATGAAGTAGTAGTATAGCCTATAGCCTATAAAATTGTCTCAAGTCGTGAAAATTATAAAGCTCTCATTAATAATTAGTCTACACAAAATGAATTAGACAACTAATGTCTCTTTTACATAACAATACAGCAACACATGCGATAGGCCTGTTAAATTAATGTATTCGTTTTATTTATAGATACACGTGCCTTTTAGGCAGACAAAATAGGTCCACACATTTCATATGAATTAGATAAAGCATAGAAGATGCGCCACATTTCTTTTTCATTAAAGTAAAAAATAGGTAATGTTATTTCTTACAGCTGTTGTGTTTGCAAAGTCTGACAATTATTATTTGCATGTAAATAGCCTAATATGTTTTTCAACTCTGATTTTTTTTTGCCCCATATCATTTTTAAGAGTCAGACATAATATTTCCCAGGCCTTGGTCAGTTTCTCGGATTGATTTTGAAACTTGATGACATCAGTAGCCTACGCTATGGGTGGATAGAAAGCCGCTTTAGATTTTACGTCCCAGGCACGTCGTCACAAAGAATATGAACCAAGCAATGATATTTAAAAAAATCTGTTACCACCAGATAGCTTTTAATGTGTAAATGTCATATAACAATACAGAATGATCATGATTCTCTCATTATTTCACAAAAATGTTTGGGAAGAAAATACAACGACATGTCCTTGTACGTTGATACCTTTGAATTTGGAACTTAGGTTTTAAACTAGAGAAACCTGAAGATGTGCAGCTACTCTGGCAGCAACTCTGGCAGCTTTCCGATTCATATCAGCATACCATGCTAGCGCCTGAAATTCAACAGATGTCTCTTTTCATTTAATTAGTAATGGAATTAAACTCCATATGAATCTTAACAAGTGTATCTCCCATCGAAAATGACAGAATAGCGTTACTCTAATTGCCTTGGTGTTGTCTTAGGAAGTGCTGGAAGTGACACTGGAAAGCCTGTGAAAACCACTAGCGGGTAACACGCGCCATCTGCCGGTTGAGAGAGTACCTGCCGCTCCACTGAGTGATGCACTCCCGAAGTATTGAAGGGTTGTCGAATTATGTGATGGTCTAATGCCCAGGTCCACGGTAGCCTAATCAGGCAGTATACTGAAGCGGCTTGTACACTGTGTTGATAGTCCGAATGGCCAGAGAATTATATGAAGAGCTGTGCGATGCGTTGTTTGGATTAAGGATGCAGGAATTATAAACAACACTAACGCATACAATATATTTGCAACATGTGTCCATGTATATGCCATGTCCAATATGCAGTTATTTTGTGTACGGAAGAAAGCCCCTGCCTTCACCGACTTTTTGCCAAATTGTTGGTAAATTACATTAAATAATGTAATTACTTAAATATCTTTGTTATTATTGCTGTTGTTGTGGTTATTATTATTGTTGTGTTGTTCTTGTTATTCCGAGGTTATTATATTACTGTAAACCACATTACTGTGGATGTTAGGCAATTTATATATTTAAAAAATATATATATTTCTCTCTTTCTTCCCGGGCTTTCTTTCATGTCCGGATGCTTTTTTCTCAGTTGGCCCCTTGAATGATTTTGCGGGCTAAAGACGGCATGTCTGTGAAACGTGCTAATTTCCACAAGCTGCCGCAAATCGCTTCAGAATTTCCCTTTTACGCTCCGACGCCGGTATTTGGTGTAACTCCAGAATAATCCCAGCCATGCGTGTCTGCCAAACAACAAACACAGCACGGCACATCTGTTTCCACCCGGTTCGTTGAAATAAAAAGGGGAGAAGAGGATGAGGAAAAGTGGAATCGACTCGTGTGACTAATCGGAGTAATTTTGCAGCTCAGTGTTTCTTCTGCAAACAGAAGGCGCGTAATTGACGTTGAAAAATTGGCAGCGCAGTTTGTGTTGCCGTGCTATTAATGCAGTTTTGGCAGTAGAAACTTTGGTACTTCAAAACAGATTTGTGATTTGCTTTACGCGTTATCACGCAGCCCAGTGTTCAATCTGGGCCTGCAATTATATGCCTCTTTCTAAAGTAGTTATGACTTTTGTAGGCATACCACTGCAGTCTATAAACAGCAGATGTAGGCCGGCACCCTTCAGTAATGGTGTCCTGAGGCAGAGGAGGTTAATCCGTCTTGGACAGCTCCTCTTCTGGCGTCCACAGGTTGGTGTACCTTGCCATTTGAAGAAAGCAGGCGCTCACCCGTATGGAAGATCTCACACACGCCGTGTTTTTTATCGTCTCTGGATTTAAGTGTAGGCCACTTAACTATCTAAGCTTTCGCACTGATCAGTTCATTTATCTGGGATTATTGCAGTGAATTTACTGTTTGGTTTCTTTCCAGCCCTAAAATGTCAAGTCCAAAGTCATGTGTGCAGTAGCTTTACTCTGTAAGAGCTGTGCAGATCCCCCAAAAGCTGGTAGCAGTTGATCTTTGGATAGAGCATGAAATAAATAAATCCTCTTTAGCAGATCAATATTCATCCTATTTAATGCTGGATGTGAAACGGCTGGATTTGTGGTGCTAAAGCTGATGTACGGCTAATCGTTGAAAAATAAGCGGGAGGGCTTTGCCATCTTCAGCAGATAGTCAAACAGCGGAGGATGGGCAACCGCGCATCCCTGCTCGGCCTCCAGCAAACCTGCTTGTAAGCACAGGTTATTTATACCAATACAATTAACATCCAGTCTGCCATCTCCATTTCATACCCTTTCTCCTTCTCTCTCTCTCTCTCTCACGTTTTCTCTCTCACTCTCTCTCGCTTTTCTGGGATTAATTCCCAGTTTGTGCAGACGTTGTCTCAGCCTTTTGACATATTTCCTCCCGCGAGTCCCTAGCTGGCTGCGATGCTGATCATTGTCGTTCTAACGGTAGCTGTGTGTGCCTGAGACGACGCATGCGGAATTTCATTTACATTTTAATGCAGGGATCTCTCGCAGTGTTTTTAATTAGCGCATCGTGCTTGTGTGTGTGTGTGTGTGTGTGTGTGTGTGTGTGTGTGAGAGAGAGTGTGTGTGTGTGAGAGAGAGAGAGGGATGGTTTATGATGTAAAATTGGAATGGGCATTTGTGATCAAATGAAAGCCTCTCAGAAGCAGTGTTTATGACGACTAGCACAATAAACCGCAAAAGTGTAAGTTGTTTTGACAGTAGGCCTACTTCCTGTCAGTCAAAGCGCTGTGAATAACAATCTGATTTGCTAAAGAGATAATGAACAGAAGATGTGTAATTGCCATGTGACAGTAACAGAGCAATAAGGATGGCGGTGGCGTTTGATGTCTCTGATGATAATTATGAGCGACCTGTTGAACAGACTTGAGCCACGCGATTAAGAGTATTGAACGTCTGAAATGCCATCTCACCAGTGGAAGCTCAGGCCTATCAAAGGATCACTTCCTCAGCAAAGTCTTCTCTCTCTCTCCTTCTCTCTCTCTCTCTCTCTCTCTCTCTCTCTCTCTCTCTCAATCTCTCTCTCTCTGTCTCTCCCCATCTTTCTCTCCCCATCTCTCTTTCTTTTACTTTCTGCTTGATTTACATCCTGATCTGTAACTCTGAGGAGAGAGGGCCCAAGTCTGCATACCAAGCCTGCAGGATCCTCTGTCTCCTGCTCTCCAGACTGGGGTTTGGTTTGATCGATGGGCCAAAGATGTGCAGTAACTCAGCCGACAAATAAATAAATAAAGTTTAAATAAAGACATGTCTTGGCACATACGTGTACAAAATAAAAAAAATAAAAAATCCTGGAGCGAGCAGCACCTGGTTGCCATGGCGACCACAGCGGTTCATTATGGTCTGATCGGGGCTAGTGGTTGGTTGTTCTTTATCCCTCTCTCTTTTCATCTGTAGACACACACACACAAACACACACACACCAGTGGAGGCTTCTCCATTGAGGAGAGGGAGGAAGATCCTCCTTAACATTTTGAGAATAAAAAGTGTACTTTGCCCAGACTACTGTGATTAATTAAAACCCTTAAATAGGACTACTTTAATACCTTTGTATATGTAATGTTAGTTTCCCTGGGTAAAGATGACATTAGCACCCCCTATCGCTATCGAAAATTACTGCCGGAGGACCTTCCTCCCTCTACCCTCCATTGACTCCCATTCATTTCTCTGCCTGCGCTGGCGGCTCGTGGAATGCGTTGACTTCAATGGCAGAGAGGAGGACGATCCTCCTCTGAGAGGGTGTGACTAGTTTAGGGGTCTGGATAGCGCTAAAATCTATTAACGAATAGGCTGGAGTCACGTCTGCGCTATAAACCAATAAGCAGAGGCCCTGGATATGGTGGGTGGGGTTATCCCCTCAAATCTAGGCTACGAAAGATAATCTGCTCAGTCTAAGAGACACAGTTAAGCAAGAATATCTGATCATTTTAATAATGAGAACACATTAGCAAATTAGCAAATAAAGTAAACTATGGAAACCGAGGACATTGTTCATGTTTTATTACAGAAACCATTCCATGGGGTGAGTTACAATGACAAGTTGGCCATTAAAGCAACAGGTAGACCAATTCCAAAGATTGAAATCACCAAAAGCAACGGCAGAGTCAGTGTCGTGAGTGCTACATGGTTTGCTAGGTAGGCTACTCGTGGGTGACTGGTAGCATTACCAACAATCGGTTATATTGCTGGCCCTGTTTACTAATGAATGTCAACTCTCCAACGTGGTCTTTTCATGGATTTACTGATATAAAAAATATTGACAGGGCAACCAAGCGCCACGACAAATGTCAAGACCACGTTGGTGCTGCTATCCGCCTTTCATTGCTAGGCGGCACCATGCCTATAGAGCGGTTAGTGGATGAGGGTGTGCGGCTGCAAATTCAACAGCACAACGCTAAAGTGCGTGGCAATAGGGAGGTGGTAAAACGTCTGTTAGATGCAACGGCTTACCTAGGCATGCTAGAGTTGTCTTGCAGGGGGCATAACGAAGGGGAAAATTCTGACAACAAGGGCAATTACAGGGAACTTGCGGAGGTGATAGCGAAGTATGACCGTGTTCTGGCAGAACATCTGGAAAGCTCCACCGTCGTCTCACAGGCATGTCAAAAACAATCCAGAACGATCTAATTGCAGCCATTCACCATTCGATTGAAACAGAGCTAGAAAAGGAACTTAACAGGGCACACTTCTTTTCCTGGCAAATTGACGAGACCACAGACATTAGCTGTCATTCTCAGCTGTCTGTCATCTTGCGCTATGTTGATGACCACGGTACAATTCAGGAACGCCGTTTTTCTAGCCAATAATACTTGAGAAAAAGGATGTAAGTGAATGATTCAGAGCATGATGCATTTGAAATGGCATCAATTATGGTCTTGTGTCTTCATTCTTCTTAAAACAATTGTAGCTGAAAATAATCAGACATATTACAACCAATAGCTTCAGTCATTGAGTGGAAAAAATAGGCCCAATGATTGGCCCAGAATCTTTTATTTAGTTTTACAAATCAAGAGTAGTCCTGATTTGACTAATTGCCTTTGCATCCTTTCCTTCTGGCCTGGACTAGTCCATCAAAGACATGCTGCCCACCAGCTTTCAAAGTACAATGCTGCCACTGGTGAATTTATCAATTTTATTCACAAAATTATCCCTCCCGGCTATTTTGTGCTGTAATTCACCAAAACACCCTGAAACAACTTGAGTCTCACATACTTATGCCACCAACAGTACAAACGGGCCAATGGCAACCAAGCGCGCAGTCCTTCCTCCCTCACTTTAAAAACCACCAGCCGCCACTGACACACACACACACACACACACACACACACAAGCACACGTGCACTCACACTCACAGGTGTTTGTGTGTGTGAGAAGGAGAAAGAGACAGGGGGAGAGGACTGAGTCAGAAGGACACATAGAACAGATCTACAGTATGAGAGCACATGGCCCAAGCATGAGACATATGTGGGTGCATACTCTGAGTAGGCACTCATTAATACTTATGAATGTTACACAGCTCACTGTGCAAGGGGACAGTACACTTTTGGAAGGCCATACATATGAGTGTGTGTGTGTGTGTGTGGTTGAGGCATCTCGGCTGAGCCACATGTTTACTGTAGACGTCTGGCCCTCATGACCACAGGAAGTAAAGAGAGTGATGAGAGGAGTGTGAGACAGAGAGAGGGAGATGGAAAGAGAAGAAGAGAGAAAAGAAACAGAATATATTGAGAGGGATTATCAGCGTAATCAAATACAGGAGGATAATTCGAGAGATAGATAGATAGACAGTCAGACAGATAGATGGAGACATAGAAAGATAGATAGATAGAAAGATGGATGGATAGATGGAAAGATAGATAGATAGGAGTTATAACTATCATAGTGGACATGTGATGAGTGGTTGGCTAAAGACAACATGACAGAAGTCTAACTGAACAGGATCATTTTAGTCTATTCAGTGAATACTTTTTTTTCATTCCACCAGAAGCCCCTGAGTTCCTCTGGGCCATTTGAATAGACAGTAGTGGAGTACTTCCTTCCATTTGTGTGAGATGAGCTCCAACTGAAGGGCCAAGTCCCCTCAGACAAGCCACAATGGCACAGAAGAATCTGTGTGTGTGTGTGTGTGTTTGTGTGTGTGTGTGTGTGTGTGTGTGTGTGTGTGTGTGTGTGTGTGTGTGTGTGTGTGTGTGTGTGTGTGTGTGTGTTTATGTGTGTGTGTGTTCATTCTGGTGCTGAGCTGAGGCATCATGAAAGAAGAGATTTTGTCAGGGAGTTTTGGGCTGTTTTGGAGATGCTTCCCTTCCATCTGCCTGGCTACTTGCCTCAATGGGTTGGGGATCAGTGTGTGCGTGTGTGTGTGTGTGTGCGTATGTGTGTGTGTGTTTGTGGTGGGGATCAGGAAGATTTTCAGTCAGCTGGCCTCAACCCCACTGGCGAGGGATGGCCACCGTGATTTTACAAGTGTTCCTCTCCATACACACACACACAGACACTCACAAGTCAATGTATGCAATCACTACACCATTCTTAACACACACACACACACACACACACACAAAAACAAATTACACACACATACACACCCAGGCATACAATTGCATGTGTACACACAAACGTGTAGTGGATGTTTGTTTTGATCTTAACCCAAGTATGTCTCTTTTTCAGTCCCTTCAGCTGTCCTTATTCTCCTGATCTCTCTCTCTCTCTCTCTCTCTCTCTCTCTCTCTCTCTTTCTGTCTCTCTCTTTCTCTCTCCCTACCTATCAATATATCCCCAATCATTCATTCGTATCATCATCATCATACTCTTCATTCTTCTTGTACTTTTTTGTGCTGTATACGCTTTTGTGAACAAATACATGAAAGTCACTGTGGATGTCTGTGGTTTGGCTTCAGTGTCATAAGCTGACCACAGAGGGGAGCCCTAACATACAGAAACTTCCCCATCGGCCCTGACAGTGACCACTCTTCTCTTCTGCAAGTATGCTATTATCATTCCTCAGTTTCAGTGATGTGAGAACAACAGGGTTTCTCATGTGAAACTCACAACATCTGATCATATCATAGAGGACAGGGTTCTTTTAAGCATTTGTGAAATGTCTCTATTTGGAAAGGCTGTTATTTCTGACTGCGGATGAAATGGATAAGGGGCCCAGTTCAATCTGCTTGCAAGCCGTTATAGTGTGTTCTTTTGTTTGTGGTCAGTTGTAATAATAGTCTCTGACCACTAGGGGACAGGGTCACCCACACAGATGTGGCGGCGGCGTCCAGCTGTGCATGAAAGTTGTGCGGTGAGAGAAGATTAGTTTTTAATTTGTTTTATACGACTCAGAGATTTGGGGAGACGCAGGGAGAGTTTTTAATAAAGATCATTAAAACCACCTGTCTCTCCAGCCACAGGGCTCCAACTGTCTACGATGGGAGAGGTCAGCCTCAGAGAAGACTGTGGTTTTAACACACACACACACACACACACACACACACACACACACACACACACACACACACACACACACACACACACACACATACACACTCACACACTCACACAAACAACCCCACACACTCTCAGTCTTGGCCTGGCATTGATATCATATTACACAGACGACTTTCCTCCAGTGCTTTGGTGGCTGGCCTGACATGTTCATCCTGGTGAATGTGATGGCCCTGGAGGTCACGCTCATCTTGAGCCTGAAGGCTAGCTGGCTGTTCATCTCCTTAATGGCAACTGGCTCTGATCAAGGTTACAGTTGGCTTACATCTGAGAAACTAAATCAGTCATACAATGATGGGAGAGTGATGCTAGATGCGTGTGATAGATGGCAATGTGCATCTACCTCCACAAGAACAGATCCTTAGCTGGCACTAACGGGCACTGTGTACAGCTGTCTGCCAACATTAGCATGGAGAGGGCAACTGATGGGGTTTGGAGGGGTATGTTAGAGTGGGTGGAGGAGTAGATTATAGTGGGTTGGGAGGGGTAGATTATAGTGGGTGGAGGGGTAGATTATACTAGGTGGAGGGGTAGGTTATAGTGGGTGGAGGGGTAGATTATAGTGAGTGGAGGGATAGATTATACTAGGTGGAGGGGTAGATTATAGTGGATGGAGGGGTAGATTATACTAGGTGGAGGGGTAGGTTATAGTGGGTGGAGGGGTAGATTATAATGGGTGGAGGAGTAGATTATAGTGGGTGGAGGGGTAGATTATACTGGGTGGAGGGGTATATTATAGTGGGTGGAGGGGTAGATTATAGTGGGTGGAGGGGTATATTATAGTGGGTGGAGGGGTAGAGTATAGTGGGTGGAGGGGTTGAGTATAGTGGGTGGAGGGGTAGAGTATAGTGGGTGGAGGGGTAGATTATAGTGGGTTGAGGGGTAGATTATAGTGGGTGGAGGGGTAGAGTATAGTGGGTGGAGGGGTAGATTATACTGGGATTAGGGGTAGATTATAGTGGGTGGAGGGGTAGATTATAGTGGGTGGAGGGGTAGATTATACTGGGATTAGGGGTAGATTATAGTGGGTGGAGGGGTAGATTATAGTGGGTGGAGGGGTAGATTATACTGGGTGGAGGTCTATGAATGTTGGGTGGGGTTAGAGTTAGTTAAGTGAGATGAGTGGATATTTTAGGGAGGGGTCAGCTGAACGAGTATGGTTAGCTCAGGAGACAATGTGTGTGTGTGTGTGTGTGTGTGTGTGTGTGTGTGTGTCAAGGGTGTAGGTTTGCATAGGGTTGGTAGGGACTAGTCACGACCAAAGTTTGGGAAAGACCAAAAAGTCCCCACCAATATTTTGTTAATTTGAGGGGAAAAAATGTGCACAATATATTTGCAAACTCATTCGTATTATCAATACTATGTTCGTCGCCCAAAAGATTGAAAAATACATTTCCAAGTTTTCCAATTCCCTCGAGCCTGCGAGACAAAATGCTGTCATTTAATTGGCTGAAGTGGCAGAGTCAGAAACACGTTGTGAAAGCTGACTTGCAGAAAAGAGCTGCTACTGGCAGTAGTCTGTCACGGTAAGCTACTTAATACGCCAGGAAATAATAAAGCCTCATATCAGTATTTCGTTTGGTCTCAGCATTAATATTCTGACCCTTTTGTGCTTTGTAGATAGGAAAAAGCCACCTAAAAAGAAGAGAGATGCC
>NC_137927.1:4153943-4171443 GCF_963457725.1 Sprattus sprattus | reverse complement strand
AACTAGTGGCTGGCGGATTATCACTGTGCTGTGTTGCCACGGAGATGCCTGGCTGGGGCCCAACACACGACCCTTGACCCTATGTCACTGCAATGCTTCACAGACACACACACACACACACACACACACACACACACACACATACACACATCTGGTCAATTGGTGGTGGGTGGCTGAAGTCTCTGTGTCCATGATGGAACCCTGTTTGTGTGTGTGTGTGTGTGTGTGTGTGTGTGTGTGTGTGTGTGTGTGTGTGTGTGTGTGTGTGTGTGTGTGTGTGTGTGTGTGTGTGTGTGTGTGTGTTTAAGAGAGCATTTGTGCATGTGTGTATGTGTCTCCTGCAGCCAAAGCAGGGAAAATCCTCAGGCTTACAGACTTTATACAGGAATAATCAGATCTTCTGCGGCAACCCACAGCCCAGAGGGACGTCAGGCCGGCACAGGGAGAGAGGGAGAGGAGGGGGCTGAGAGGTAAGGAGATAGGGACAGACAGGAAGTGTGTGTGTGGGGGGGGGGATAAAGTGGAGAATTCCACAGAAAACTTTATTGCACAGACAACTTGTGTCTTGATAGCCTAAAAATAGCTAGACTAAAAGGACCTACAGACATTTACAGTACCACACACACACACACACACACACACACACACACACACACACACACACACACAGGGTGCGATTTGCCGGGGGGGATGGGGGGGATTTAACATCCCCACCTCAGCTGGATGAATTTCATACATGGGGGGGATAACCCTCAATTATTAAAAAAACAATGAAAAAACAGACAGGTTGTGACAGCGTTTTCTTACACTTGCTTACATCGCTGGCACTAACGTTCACCTTACCCGAACTGTCGGCATTCTCAGAATTCGCTGGCTTTGCTCATTTCCGTGTATAGGCTAGGCTACTGTACAATGAATATGAAAATATTTGTTCACTGAATTAGCGAGTTCTGTCCAAAACAGTTGCGTTTCAGTTTCAAAGTTTCAGTTTCGGTTTCAGTATTTCAACGTGAATGAGAGGGAACACAATAACTGAGCGTCTAGCAGTGATTATCATATCATAGAAATATATGATGCATGTATATGAAGAGAATTAGGCCTATATTGCTTGGTTTTTTTTTTTCATGATAAAAAAAAAAAAAAAAAACATCCCCCCCTCTGGTTTTTGGACAAATCGCACCCTGCACACACACACACACACACACACACACACACACACACACACACACACACACACACACACACACACACACACACACACACACACACACATACACACACACACACACACACACACACACACACACACACATACAAACACACACACACACACACGCACACACACACATTCCCACACACCTGTTAACTGCTGTTCACTAACAACGTTTAATGATCTGGGAAGTGTTCATATTACAAATATTCTACATTTCAAAATAATTTTCAGTCTAGTGTAAGATGACCTTTTGGCATTACACAAAGTCAGTAAATGTTTACTGATTGTGTAAATGGCTCAAAATGAACATAAAGTTGGACTGATCAAAATCTTTAGAATATATAATTATTATCATTCATAAATAAAATATCACATAAATGTCCTGCTCTTTTGAAATTGCTAATATCTGCCAAGATCATTTCTAATAGTAACAAAGAGGATATGAGTGTGTGTGTGTGTGTGTGTGTGTGTGTGTGTGTGTGTGTGTGTGTGTGTGTGTGTGTGTGTGTGTGTGTGTGTGTGTGGGTGTGTGTGTCTGTGTGTGTGTGTGTGTGTGTGTGTGTGTGAGTGTATGTATGTTGCAGTCTGTGTGTGTGTGTGTGTGTGTGTGTGTGTATGTATTTTGCAGTCTGTGTGTGTGTGTGTGTGTGTGTGTGTGTGTGTGTGTGTGTGTGTGTGTGTGTGTGTGTGTGTGTGTGTGTGTGTGTGTGTGTGTGTAAAAGGAGGATTTTGATCTGATTATCTGGATTCTCTGTGATTACCAGGGCTCATTCTGTGTCTGTGTGTGTGTGTGTGTGTGAGTCATCATCAGGTTTCCAGAGTAAATCTCCACAGCCTGAAGAGCTCCTGATGCTTTAGTGGCCTCGTACAGACTAACCCAGCACCACACGCCGCTTGTAAGATGAGGACGCAAGGGTGTGTGTATGTGTGTATGTGTGTGTGTGATCATGTGTTAAGATAAGGACGCATGGTTGATGTGGAGCACAGCTCACTGGCACATTGCATGTCCTTTAACCCTGGGCTGCACGATGCCTCAGCAGAAAACAAGGGGGCAAAGGTCATTTACAAATCAACGTCAGATTGTTTTTTTTCCCTGAATCAAAGACCGTTTTACATGAAAGTATTTACGTTTTACATGGAAGTATTTACATGGATGTGGCGGCCTTTCTATGATTTCTAATTTTCCCAATTCAAGTTCCAGTCAAGGCCGTGGGTCTGGTCAGAAGGTAGTGGATTACACACTCTCGATACTCCAAGTTTAAAGGAATAATCCATTTATTTTGGCTTCAAAAAGGTGAACATAAACGCGTAGTAAATTCAAACAATAAAGCAACGTAAACTAAAAAGGATACATTTGTACCGAAAAAGTGTACCGAAAAGTGATCAAAAAAACATATGTTTTACCTGCAACTAAACCCAACATTTGCTCCCAAGTCATCTACTAATGAGCCATTCAGGTGACGCTACTAATAAGCCGTCCAGGTGGCATCTAATGAGCAGTCCAGGTGACATCTAACAATTATCCTAAACTTCAATGAAATGGTAGTCTAATATGCAGATAAAGGAACAATAGGCAAACATAGAAACAATATAATCATATAACACAACCAAAGTAAACCAAACGCAAACTTTAAATTCAGACAAAAATGTCCAAAACGACTACAACAATGGAAGTATGAAAGTTTACGAAGGTGAGAGACTAGAAGAACAAAAATCAGACCCAGAAACAAGGCAACAAAGTTGAACTGCCAGATGTAGTGGAGTCAGTCTAAAGAGGTGATAAAAGCTTTCCTCATGAAGGTCAACCTGCTGACAGGTGTCTGACTCGCCTGCTCTCCCACTGCTAACCTGAACATTAAAACAACTAGAAACTAGAAAGAATGGCCGTTGAAAGGCTACATCTTTAATACAAATTTGGTGGCTGAGAATCATGTATGCGTCGAGTGTATGAATATATTAGTGTGTGTGTGTGTGTGTGTGTGTGTGTGTGTGTGTGTGTGTGTGTGTGTGTGTGTGTGTGTGTGTGTGTGTGTGTGTGCGTGTGTGTGTGTACATATCTGCATGTGTGTGTGTGGTATTTTCATTAGGCACCTGCCTGTACATTACTGCTCAAGTGGCTACGCTGACATGTTTTATAAGCAGTCTTTGATTTATTCCCTGAAGGTGATGACAGACACACACACACACACACACACACACACACACACACACACACACACACACACACACACACACACACACACATATATATACTCATTCAAATAGGCCATAAAAGCCTTGGTGTTTCAGAGCTGACAGCAGGGTAGCTCCCACTTGAAACTCTCCTTGTCTGTCACACACACACATATACACACATGCACACACCTACACACAAACACAGACACCTAGACACACACACACATATACACACACACACACACACACACACACACACACACACACACACACAATCACACATGAAGGGGCCTCAGAGTGAATGACCATCATTCTCTCTCTCCCACACAGACACAAAAACACACTCTCATGCGCACACGCACACACACACACACACACACACACACACACACACACACACACACACACACACACACACACACACACACACACACACACACACACACACACACATACAGGGGCCTCTATGTAAATGACCATAAATTCAGCCCTGATATAATCAGGTGGAGGCCAGACGACTGACTCTGACGATACCTCTCTTCCAGGCACCACTCTGACATAAACACACGTTCATGATGAGAGGCGGAAGAGAGAGAGAAGGGGGGGGGGGGTGAGTGAGTGAGGACCGAGAGGGAAAGAGAGGAAGAAAGAGAGAGAGAGAGAGGGTGAACAGAAAGAGAAAACAAGTGTAAGGGATGACAGAGAGAGAGAGAGACAGAATGAGAAAGGACAGAGAGAAAGAAAGGGACATGGAGAAGAGAGAAAGAGAGAGAGAGAGAGGAGGCAGGCTGTGATTGAGGGACGAGGGGAGAATGATGGAGAGGGAGAACTCGACACAAAGGGTTGGAGAAAAAGTGTAATACTTCAGGAGGGATGTGGAGACAGGGAGAGGTGTGTGTTATGTATGCCCCTTTTAAAATGCCATGTGGGTTTGTCATGTCAGCCCTACAGATTCATGAGGCCTGCAGGCATCCATATGAGTGTGAAAGTATGTGTGTATGCTACGCCTCTTCAAAGATCAACCCAGAGATGGTACTCAGAGGCGTCATTCACTTACACATGTGTATGTGTGTGTGTGTGTCTCTCTCTCTCTCTCTCTCTCTCTCTCTCTCTCTCTCTCTCTCTCTCTCTCTCTCTCTCTCTCTCTCTGTGTGAGTGTGTGTGTGTGTGTGTGTGTGTGTGTGTGTGTGTGTGTGTGTGTGTGTGTGTACAGACACATGCACACACCTTCTCTTTGTTTCTGCGCTGTGTGAAGACTGAAGTGGGTTTCTGTTTACGGAGGGGGCATGTGAAAATGTGTAGGTCAGCATGTTTTTATGTTTTTATGTGTATTCATGATGTCTTAGAGGAGATGTGTGTGTCTGTGAAGTGTGTGTTCAGACAATTATGTAGTCATATGTGTGTTTAACTGTGTATATGTGAGTGTGGGTGTGTGTGTGTGTGCATCCGTTGTGTGCATGTGAGTGTGCATGTAAGTGAGTGTGTCAGAATGTGTGTGTGTGTGTGTGTTTGTGTGTGTGTGTGTGTGACAGTGGGCTTTGTCTGCTAGAGGCTTTGCTGTGGGATGCTCGTGGTCAGGCTGAGTTATGGTCATGTCTGTCAGAGCTGCTGGATTGGCTACGAGCACATGTGCTTCTCATTTGTGCCTTCATCCTCCTTCACTCCCTCCCCTCCCTCTCTCCTCTTTGGCTTCAATGTCTCAATACGCCTCCCTTATGTGTGTGTGTGTGTGTGTGTGTGTGTGTGTGTGTGTGTGTGTGTGTGTGTGTTTCATGGTACAAGAGGACTACATACTCTTTTCATGGAAACTAAATTAGATATGTTGGCTTAGCAACTCCATGCTATTCTCTCTCGCTCCCTGTATGTGTGTGTGTGTGTGTGTGTGTGTGTGTGTGTGTGTGTGTGTGTGCGTGCGTGCGTGCGTGCGTGCGTGCGTGCGTGCGTGCGTGCGTGCGTGCGTGCGTGCGTGCGTGCGTGCGTGCGTGCGTGCGTGCGTGCGTGCGTGCGTGCGTGCGTGCGTGCGTGCGTGTTTGTATGTGTGTGTGTGTGTGTGTGTGTGTGTGTGTGTGTGTGTGTGTGTGTGTGTGTGTGTGTGTGTGTGGCTTGGTCTAAGGCAGCTCATTTATCAGTGGTGAAAGACAAATTTGCTCTGAGAAATTCAGAAATAATCACTTGTGAATGTGTATGTCAGGAAAAGAAAGATAAACAGTGTACGCCTCTGGATGTTTCCATCCTTTCCCTGCCGCTGATGAAGTATGAAGTGTGAAACTGCACCAACAAGTTTCACTGGATGAGCATCAATACCTGGCCTCAGTCGCTGCACTTAACCCCAAGACTCTGGACCATGTTCTATAAAGTCTTACGCTTTAAAGGAATGACATTCAGGGAATGACATAGTAGCACATTTGAATGACATTCTGGGTTATTTTTTCAATTAAGGGAAACTCTATCAACTTTAATACAAATGTGTAACAAGTAGAAATGTTGGGGATTATATATGTTTGGAATATAATTCTACTTTGGGATTCGACATGGAGTTATAAATTACACACACTTAAATTTTAGCATATCCATATTTGTTCCCGTTAAATGCTAGCACAGTCCAATAGCTTGGACTGGTACATTAAACCTCTTCAGTTTAGTATGTGTGTGTGTGTGTGTGTGTGTGTGTGTGTGTGTGTGTGTGTGTGTGTGTGTGTGTGTGTGTGTGTGTGGGCTGCCTACTGTAGGTGGTGTGTGGGAGGGTTGAACGCATGGATTTGCTCCAGTGATGGTGTGTGTCCAGATTTGGGAGGAGAGGACGATCTCACTTCCATATCATCTATAACCATTACTGGATCTCCCTCCTACGTACATACAGTACATATCTGGACACAAAGACCCACGCACACACACAAACGCACACACACATACACACACACACATACATATCTGGACACACACACACACACACACTCACATACAGTTGTTTGTGTGAATATATTTGTGTTGGTGAATGCTCACAGCTGTCTCACAGCTGTCTGTACAATGCATTTCATTTGTGTGTATGTGTGTATGATTGTATGTGTGTGTGTGTGCGTGTATGTATGTATGTTGCAGTCTGTGTGTGTGTGTGTGTGTGTGTGTGTGTGTGTGTGTGTGTGTGTGTGTGTGTGTGTGTGTGTGTGTGTGTGTGTGTGTGTGTGTGTGTGTGTATGTATTTTGCAGTCTGTGTGTATGTGTGAGTGTGTGGGTCTTGTGTGTATGTATGCATGTTGCAGTTCGTGTGTGTGTGTATGCCATCCATTACTGCAGGCACACACACTGTCATCAGAAGCCTCAGTATAGCAGTAAATCCAGACAGCACTAAGACAGGGTCAAGAGATGTATAAACACACATTCACCAGCACATACACACACACACATACACACACACTCATGCACAATGCACTCGCCATGTACTCACATACATACATCATTCACTATCGCACACAAGGATAAACACACACAAGAGACAAAGAACATACACTCTGTCATCAGAAGCCATAGCCAAGCACAGTCCGGGTGGCACTGAGGTAGGAGAAATTCACACGTTTAGAAAAAACATACAGATATACTCACAACAATACACACATCAACTCACACCATATGATAAACAGACATATATACTCACAACAATACACACATCAAACATATATACTCACAACAATACACAAATCAACAAACATATACACTCACAACGATACACACATCAACTCATACCATATGAATGACCATTAACACCCAAAGGTGAACAAAGACCCACACACACAACACTTCTTTTCTCTCATGCGCACACTCTCTCATTCATTCATACACACACACAAAATACTTCATTTCTATCATGCACTTGTATTATTATCCAAAACAACATCAGTGTTGGGAAGGTTACTTTTGAAATGTAATAGGTTACAAATGAATAGTTATCCTGTTCCAAATGTAATACAAAATATAACTCTTTGAATTACTTCATTGGAGTAATGTAACTCGTTACATTTGATCAATTTTTGATTGGCAGTCATGAATAAGACATGGTAAAATCGTGAAAATATGGTAAAAAGATGCAAAGTAACAGAATAAATGTATTTTACATATAAGCTTCAAAAAATGATTTACTGGAAATAATACATTCAGATGTACCTTCTTTGTAATCACCAATATTTTGATTAGTAACTGTAATTTAAAGTATGGTAGCTCCCAGGGAATTAAGTTTGTTTAGTTTATTTAATGCTTCAGCGAATCATTACTGATATTTTAAGGTTGTTATCTATCACTTTTTAGAAAGAACATGAAAGGGTTATTAAGGGGCAGAGAAAACTATAGACCTATAAAAAAATAATGTAGAGATATTATTCCAAACACTGTGATTGGGTGATCGTGCCTGTGTGCTGAGAGACGTGTCCGCAACAGCAAGACTAGTATACTTTGGAGACACAAATGCGCTAGTACACATCTGCGTAGCGCAAACTCAGACCTTCTGAAGTATATTTAAGCCCTTAGTGTGTGTCCTGCACTGCTAGAAACGGGAAGAGCTCTTTCTTACTGTGAGAAAAAGAGAGAGGGATACAAGATGGATGACAAAGGAGGAGAGAAAGCGAGGGATGTGGTCAGGTCTGGTCAGAATCAACCCACAGGCTGGTGTGTGGGGTGGAGGCAGTCTGTCTCTCCCAACTCCCATCTTTTTATTCTGTGGGAGAGTGTGTGTGTGTGTGTGTGTGACGTGTGTGTGTGTGTGTGTGCGTGAGCTGGAGATTATGTGAATGATATAGTGTGGAGTGAGATGACTGCACTTGACCATGAGGAGACAGGGGTAACAACAGAGGCCCTCAGAGGCCCTTAGAGGCTGTGTGTGTGTGTGTGTGTGTGTGTGTGTGTGTGTGTGTGTGTGTGTGTGTGTGTGTGTGTGTGTGTGTGTGTGTGTGTGTGTGTGAATGTACAACCGAGGCCCTCAGTGGCTGTCAGTGTCTTGGTGTTCTCTTACTCCTCCTATCCCTCCCTTTCTCTCTTTCTCTGTCTCTCTTCACCACTCTCATTTTCTTTCCATTTCTCTTTCTCTTTCTCTCTCTCTTTCTTTCTCTCTCTGGTCTGTGCATCGCCTCCTCACCAGCAGTGGTGGAAGAAGTACTGAAGTTTATTACTTAAGTAAAAGTACAAGTTAACAGGCAAATGAAAGTAAAAGTAAAAGTAAAAGTACTACATCAACAATCCTACTTAAGTAAAAAGTAAAAAGTACTCACTTTTAAATTTACTTTAAAAGTAAAAGTAAAAGTACTCACGCAATGGGTTGTCTCAATGGGCTGTGCCATTTTGATAAAGAAATAGCGACTGGTAATAAATGTCTCTACAGATGTCACTACTAGTAATAATTATAAGCAACAACATTTGTTAATTGGAAAGGTTGGTGTACTTATTGGGCCTATTGTCTGTAATACTGTTCACACTCTATTTTACAATTCTGCAGATGACAAATTATCTACCAGGGATTATTTGCAAAGTTAATACCATTAAGCCAAACCAATAAAGACACAATTTTATATCTTTTATTTAATTGTAAACGTGTAAAAAAAATTGAAATATGAAACATGAAAAACAAATGGAGTTGTTAAACTGGTCAATGCAGAGTTTTATGCTCTATTGATTGCAGAAAAGAAAAAAAAACATATTGAGTAACCCAAGACTAGGCATTAGGTTTGCATGCCAGGCAATAACCATACAAAAGGCAAATCTTCACGTTAGCTTGACATTGCTAAACTACCAGCTTTATCTTACCACTACGTTAAATAAATAATCAAGGTACAATCGTGTTATTTTGATGCTATTGCTGTATGTCAACATGTATTTTTGCTAGATAACAGTATAAAATCATGTCAGTAACCGCATACGATATGCAAAAGTCATAGACATTAACTTAGCATAGCAAGAACTCCGCATAATTTGACCTGTTTCTCCAAATTTGAAGGCGATTTTTTTGAGGTAGACAGGAAACGCACTGAAACCTCCACGGGTTATTCTTGGGGCCTCTGAACTTGAACATGTCCTCAGATGAGGCTGACTCTGAATCCATGCTGAAAAGTTGTTTGTTAGTCAGGCTGTTTGTCGAATGTTTGAGCAAAACAGGCAAGGCAAAGGCTACCGTAGTGCTGCTGCTGCTGCTGCCAAATACACACTCTGCTGTCGTTGGAGCTGATAGAGCCATCTGACTGGCTGAAACGTCCTAAAGCAACGCAATCCATATTTTTGTGTAGGCAACATTTTGGCGAAACTGTGTTCATAAAATGTAACTAATAACGACACATATTGTAGAAATGTAGCGGAGTAAAAGTATAGATAATAGCTGCAAAATGTAACGAAGTAAAAGTAAAAAGTATGCACTATTATTTTTACTTAAGTAAAGTACAGATACGTAAAAATGTAACGAAGTACAGTAACGAAGTAAAAATACTTCGTTACATTCCACCACTGCTCACCAGTCAGTAGTGTTGATCTCCTGTTCTCATGACTGCGTTCTCAGACTCTCTCACTGCTTTAAACACACTTCCTGCCACCTGAAACCCCACACAAATACAAAATTACACTGACAAATTTTGAATGGCCATTACATGGTTCCCTTGTGGACCCTACTAAGTGCACTAGTAATTGGCAGACTATATGGCACAACAGGTAAAGTATTTACATATCCACGTGTTGAATTTCCAACCTTTCCCATATTTATTCAGACATTTAAGTTGTGATTGAACTATGCTATGTCCATTTTTCTCGCAGAGCTGTGGTAATGTGTGTGTGTGTGTGTGTGTGTGTGTGTGTGTGTGTGTGTGTGTGTGTGTGTGTGTGTGTGGTTGCTCTTGCAGAGACTGCATGGACACTGACATATCCCTGGCTAAGAAAAAAGACTCAAATACTTCGGTGCGAGCATCACCCATCGCACTAGCTGTCTACTTAAGATGATGCAGTGGCACAAAATGGAGGTCTGTCACCCGTATCCCTGCAGCGGACAGGCACATCTCCTGACAGTGACAGGGGCCTCCACGTTTGAAAAATTAGACGGACAGCACATTGTCTTAGTCGAGCCCGACGCTGCAGACAAGCTGTATATCATCCGGATTGACTGTGGGAGGGAGATTAACGCTAGCCGCTAGTTTGTTGCTGAGGGATCAGGCTCTTTCATGTCCTTACCTAAATATAACTGTGGCTGCCCGCGCGGTGACATTGTGCTGCAGGTGGTATTTCATTTACGAGCGCCCAGGGGACCCGTGGTCCACTCTGCTCCCAGTGTCCAGCTTTACGGGATTACCAAACAAATTTGTGTTTTATAACAGCTGGGGTTGTGGACCCACTGAAGCAGTGGAATTTGATATGTCTGCTTACTCTCTTTCTTTCTTTCTTTCTTTCTTTCTTTCTCTCTCTCTCACACACTAATATAGGCCTACACACCGACCCTCTCTCTGTGCTCCATTCTCTTTCTCTCCCCTCTCTTTCTTTCTTCGTGGGTGTTTGGTTGATTTTACTAGCAATACGTGTTTTCCTAAAAAGTCACGCTCACAATCCAGTTCCTTCCCTCCTCCACACACACACACACACACACACACACACACACACACACACACACACACACACACACACACACACACACACACACCACAAAGGACAAAGCTGGAATGGAACAGTTCCAGACCTGGAGTGAATGCGACACATAACCAACAGCTGCCAACTAGAGCTGGTGGATGTGCTGACATACTCATCAGTAAAGTCTTCTCAGGGCTTTTGTTTTACTAGAGTTCCTCCTTCATTCTCATCCTGTAACCGTCCTCTAGCAGAGCCACTCTCTTTTTCTCTTTTTGTGATTCCAAATCTCTTGGCCCAATACCACTTCTGACACCAACGCGGCACGCGGCTGTAAATATCCGGGCTGTCGGCACCTCTTGGGACTGGGCAGAGGTCAGCCTGGGCAGGACTGCCACTCTCACTTTTACAGTGTGAGTGCTGGAGCTATTTTAGTGAAGTTTAGTTTGTTTGCAGGGCCAGCTTTTCCTCGAGGCTGTGGGCTGACATGTCCATAAAGGGATATTGAGAGCGCATGGTCTCAGCTCCCTCACAGAGGGCCACACCTGAGACAGTCTAGCATCTGAACAATCAGACCTGTGTCATAGAGTCAGATCTGTTTGATGAAGATGTCCAGGTGCGACCTCACCAGTCGCCTTGGAGTTCAGTTTCTTTGAATGGAGAAAGAAAGTCTATGTACATACTGTATAGTCTGTATAAGACTGTACGTTAGCGGTTTATAGTCATGTAACAACACTGTATCCAGATTCTGCCACACTAAGGTATCGGATACCGGATTTACTTAATCCTTCACCTACAAACTATAGTTCTCATCAAACAAACAGGAATGAATATGACACACATAACATTAACATAACTGCCTGAACTGTAGGGAGAGAATGCTGTTGTGTGCACCCCCACATGCTCTGGATCCGTCATGCTGGAGTTCAGACGGGGGATGGGCCAATAGCCCTCTGTCCAGATCACTGAGCTCAAGCCTGCCAAGAACACTGACGGATTTCCCCCCCCCCCCCCCCACCACCACCACCAAGCCCCTCACCCCGCTGATGGCTGATGTCTCCCCAGATACCAGGCCTTCTCTCTGCACACCTCTCTCACCCCTGGGTTGGGGTAGGGTGGGGTCTGTGAGTAACGAGGCGACACAAGCTGGTGCTCAAAGTCCTGCAGCTTTAGAGCGTCATAAATCTGCAGGACTATGTGTGATCGATCTATTTATGAGCCTATTTACGCAAAGCCATGGGGAAAGCGTCCCCAGCAGCCATCCACCGAGGGCCGAAATATCATCGACCATCACTCTCCGTTTATGACCCTCAGCTCTGTGTCCCCACTGCTCCTGCAGATCCCCTGGCATTAGCTGACGGAGTTAGCCCAAGCCATGAATATGAAATATGGAAACACACAGCGGCCGCAGGAAAGCCACCGCCGCTGGCAATCACACCGCTGTCGAAGGTCAATGTGTATATGTCGTGCCGTTGCTTGTCTTCCTCATCCAGGCGTTTCAGCAGCACGAGTGGAGGAAGTTAAGGGGCATCTCAACACTCCATTGAGGGAACAGGACACAAATCTGTCTGAGCGTGCCTGGACTGATCCCTCCATCTCCAGCAGGGAGACTCTAGATGAGCTCCACTCCATTTTACTCGTGCTGTGTCTCTCCCCAACGCACACAGAATCAGAGAACCAAAGCACACCAAAGAAGCTATTGGACATGGACACGCTGTGTCGACTGGGTCTGTCGTGTCTGTCCCGTGACACCATATGTTTTATATTTTTGTATGTGTGCACAGCTCCTCCAGTATGGACTTGCATGTTTGTTGCCCTCAGTTAAAAAGTCCCAAAGGCCCAAACGCCAGGTGAAACATTTGAGCATCAAATAAAGGGCCATTACACCAGCTACTGTATACAGCCATTACTCCTTGTATACTTTCTTAGACTTCTTAGACAGTTGCAATGTGTTGTGTTGTATTGTGTTGTGATGTATATATTGTGTAAGTACACTGAGAGACTCTTTACCCGGAGTCAAATTCCTTGTTTGTCCAAACTTACTTGACCAATAAACCTGATTCTGATTCTGACTCTGAATCTGAATCTGAATCTGAATCTGAATCTGAATCTGATTCTGGTTCTGGTTCTGGTTCTGGTTCTGGTTCTGGTTCTGATTCTGATTCTGGTTCTGGTTCTGATTCTGATTCTGATTCTGATTCTGAATCTGAATCTGATTCTGAATCTGATTCTGAGAACTTGAACAGTGCTGTCCCAACAGTGAGCTTCTCGCCCCTCTCTATATGGACTGCAAGTGGAGCTGGCTCCAGTAAACATGTCTGTTCCAGGGTGTGCTGCTTGTTAGTAATGTGGAGTGCTTGGCACAGGCACGGGCACTGGCACTGGCGTGATAAGAGACCAGAGGGTGTCATGCCCAGCGCTGAGGCGGGCACTGAGTGAGAGAGAGGGGGAGAGAGAGAGGGAGGGAAAGAGAGGAAGGGAGAGAGAGAGAGGGGGAATAAAGAGGAGGGAGAGAGAAAGAGAGAGAGGGAGGGAAAGAGAGACGTGAGAGAGAAGTGAGCGTGTGCCAGTGGCCCTGAGTGGCATCTTTGCTCCCTAATCCATCCGCTGTCATCAGGACTCAACGTCCTCTCTCGCCTGGAGCCAGTGTGTGTGTGTGTGTTTGTGTATGTAGTGTGTGTGTATATGTGTGATCACACACATCCCATTTGAGTTTGACACACACATTGACATATCATCAGAGCTAAATTAGCCCTGACGGAGGCCACCAAGGCCAGCCACCGAGGTGAAGATTTTTCGTTGGGATGCCAGCACCCCACCCCACCCCCACATCTCACACATCCAAGTCCGGAAATCAGCTCAGAATGTTCCGGAGGCCCCTGTTACCCCCTCTCCAGTTCTCCCCCACCTTCCCAACGTGATATCGCCATGAAATGCCTGGCTCTTGCTATCAGGCAGATGCCAAGGCCACCTAAGAGGGCTTCTCAAGCCAATCCTTGCTACAAGCTCCGGTGTTAACCCACTGGAGGACCCTTATCTGCTGTGTGTCATGTTCACATTCACTTCCTGCATCCTGACAAACACCACAACTCCCTCTCTCTCTCTCTCTTGCTCTCTCTTTTGCTCTCTCTCTCTCGCTCTTCTTCCAGCCTAGTTCTGCCCCTCTTTCTCCCTCTCTCTCTCTCTCACACTGTTTAGATCCTATCACTCTCGCCTTCCATCTTCTCCTCTCTACCTCTCTACCTTCCTCCCTCTCTTTCTCTCCCTTTCTATTTCTCTCTCCATCTCCAAATCCAACTCTCTGCTCTACACTTATCTGTTTTATCAGAGAGGCTCAAGTGGTGGACATATTTGCTTCTGCTTTTTCCCACAGACCCTTGGGAAAGAGGTGAGGGAGAGAAACCCCCCCCCCCCCCCCCCCTCACACACACACACACACACACACCACCACCCCACGTTTACCATCACAACTAGTGATAGGGGCCATATCCCCACCCCATCTTAACCACATAGTAACACAGGGTGGGCCTCCCACCCAAACCCCCTCGGAATGGATCAATGCCAACCACCCTACCCCACCAACCCACACACCCAGCTTCAGTGACACCATGGCCTTTCCACTGCTGAGAGAATCTCCTGCAACACTGACCAGAGACAAAGTACAGCCATATCTCTGACAGACAGGACACGACAGGACAGGACAACAGTTTATGTAGGTCAAGTGATCAGACTTGAAAACATGATCAATACAAGTATTTAGTCTAAAACCAAAGCTAAATATTTGCATTGGAGATTTTAAATAAATGTATGTAACCCTTTTTTTCCTGAAGCTAAAGGTACTCAAGATATCACACTCATATATATCACACAAAAGCAGGATCCTGGGTTCCTAGTTGTTACTATTGAGCTGGCTGGACTTCCTGTCTACCATTAATTAGGAACTTGAGTATTAGTGTTGGAAAAGGTAAGTATTATATGTATCTAATGGGAGACACCCAGAAACTAATAAGTAAATGTGAATGACCTAAGTGAATAGCACTGCAGCTCCACTGTGGAAATACTTTGGTCATTAGTCAGCAGGACACTATGTACCTCACCAGAGTTGACTGATATAGTTATTCTTACACTTGTAGTACATTGGTCTGTCCTTAAATGGCACACTTGTATGTATGTATGGAAACACAGAAGATATTTATTTGACCCTTTTCCTTAATATTTTTGAAGTGAATTGAGAATGAAATTACAGAATAAAGAACAGAAAATAAACTCCTTTCACAGTTAATAGTTCAAAATAGTCGACCGTTTAGAATTTCTCCCACTTAAATTAGAATAGATTAGAGCTATTGTACTAATCAGGTTTACCTGAGAGCTGTGTTTAAATGGTACATTTATACAAAATAATTAGCAAATCATTACACTATGTTTAAACCCAATTTTAAAGTAAAGCCTTCTAACTTTTTTTTTTTCAAATTCAAAACCCCTTTGGAATGAAATGAGAGGGAATAAGTAAATATGCCAATCAATAAATCAATAAAGCAGTGGCCTATACATTCATTCACATCAGTTTCTCAAGAAGTTACACTCTTTGCAGTTGCAGTAAATGAAGTATAAAGTAATGATATCCCAATAACTGGTTTGTTACCTGGACTGTGCTTACCACACCCTATAAAGCATTTACCACAGATACCATGTTTATAATAGTCCCAGTGAGATAACTGGTACCCAATGAACCTGACCAAACACTGGGGACTGTGACTGGGCAGCTGAGTGACCCGCCACGGCAGCCTGTGTGCTGCCTTCTTGAGTGGACTGGGTGCATGTTTTTTATGTGTCTTGCATGTTTGATGTTTGTGTCTTTGTTCAGTTAAAATAACCACACAATTTCAATATTAATGTCTGTTCCGTTTATTTAGTTTAAAATCATACATCATATTGTCATATTTCATAGCGTTTGTCTTACCGATGTTTAGGTCTCGTTTTATGTAGGTGAGTTTGTTTGTTAGGTAAACGTTTCGCTTATGGGCGAGTTTTAAAATGTGATATAACTTCCGGGTTACCCTGAGTTATTTTTGACAATATTTGGCTGATTCATTATGTGTCGGATATGGCGTCATTTAGCCTTTTACTACGTATGGAGGAGTCCATTTTCTCAGTTATGTGGGTCCTGGGTTTATTTATGGCTGCTGTGAGCCTAAGGTGTTGGTGCCTGCCTATGCCACACCTGAAATTAATTATTGGCATGAGCCAATTGAAGGTGAATGTCTAGCCTATTTAAACTTGCCTGTTCTTTGTGTCGTGAGAGTTGCCGTTTAAACAAGACGTAAGTCTTAAGAGCTCTCACAATGGACTAGTTAATGTGGTCCTATTAATTGTTAGTCGACTGCTAATTAGCTTATTTGTTTGTGGCTATGTGGCCCATTTATTTGTCCTTTTGCAACGTTTTGTTTTGATATTTATTATTGTCATTGTTTTTACTGCCTTTGGCTTTATTTGGGAAAATAAAGAATCCCAACTTTTCAACATCTTGAGTCCTCCATTGAGTTTCCAACTTGCTCTAAACCGGCTCACGACCCCTACCTTTAATAGGGACACAGCTCTAAAAGAAAATGCATAATCTCAACCCCAATCAGTTTATAGCCAATTGAAGATTGGTTTACATCTGAAAACTGACAATAAAACCATATCATGATTGTATACAAATGAAAACAGAGGATTCTGGTTTAGCCTAGGATTAACCCAAACCTAAACCCTACTACCATGATCACAGTGAACCATTAGCAAGCATTAATCATTGTCCCAAGGCTGTTTACAGAGCCCAGAGCTTGAACCCCTAGAGCAAGCATGTAGAATTAGACGGTATAGTACTGTCTGCATCTGTAGGAAGGCTTACAATGTGTGTGTGAATGTAGTGCAGGATCACATTGCAAAATAAAACATCATAGACACAGCAAGACTGATAGAGATAGACAACATGAGACTTGCAAAGAAAAATCGAATCAAAATGGAGAAAGCAAATGTGAGAAGAGAGACCAAAGGAGAAAAAACAAAAGAGAGAGATAGAGAGAAAGAACATAGATTGGAGGAGAGGCGTAGAGTTATTGGTCTGCAGCCCGGGCCTGTGATTTTCACCTCTGATCTGCCAGGGTTGATGAAAAGCCTCTATCAGGGAGCGGTGACAGCTCAGCATGCACTCCTCCACTCTGCTTTCCCTCCTTCTCTCCCTCTCCCTGTCCTCTTTCACTCTGTGTTCTCTCTGTCACTCCCTCGCCCCACTGCCCTTCCCGCCTCTCTCACTGTCTCTCTCTCGTTCTCTCTGACATAGCCTGACCCACACCCTCCATTAGACAGACTAGGAGGGGAAAAAAAGAAAAAAACTATGTCTTCTTTCCCTCTGTCCCTCTCATTCCTCACCATCCTTGTGGAGTCTCTGAGTGTGGGCCTTAGGGCTGTGGAGGGATCAGAGTAATTGGGATCTATAGGAGCAGTGTGGACTTAAACATAAAGACCCTCCAGAAATCAACTGGACTCGACCGG
>NC_137927.1:4126443-4141443 GCF_963457725.1 Sprattus sprattus | reverse complement strand
CACGGGAGGTGGATCTGCCTCGACTCAGGACCTGACGGCAGCAGAGGACATCGCCACGTCTACCCTCACGCCTGAGGGCCTGCAGGGATTTGAGGGCATGGAAATTGGCACCCAACCCAGTGCACCAGCTGACCAAACCCAAGGTACATAAATAAAGTCCACATACACAGAGATGAGTTTACAAGATTTATAATAATACTGGCATGAGATAAATGCAACAAAGCCATACAATAAATCAAATGTCACGCAGCTTCAATTAACCTGAATCATTTGGGTCAATGTGTACGCTAGATAAATGCCTATTTTTAAAATATCTTGGATATGTGGTAAATACTTTATTTTCCTTGTAATTATATATGGCTTGCCAAAATATTGGTGTAAATCTCTCGTGTAGACGACAAAAGTAAAGTGTAGCCTATAGGTCCTATACTGTATGGCCAAGCACGCGCCGTTAAAATAGCGTCTGAATACCCGCCACAGACTCTAGACAATGCGTCTGTGACATTAGACTAGGATTATTCTGGTCAATGGCGCACTGTCGTTTTGAAACTGCAAGATACTTGCGCCTGAGAAACGCCTTCTCTGTTCCGGCCCGCCCATGTCGGCGCAAGTTCATTTCGACGCGTGCCTCTGGAGGGAAAATCCCGCTGTGCGCCGGGTGCAAGATAGGAATGATACATGCGTCGGTGACAATGTCAATTGCGCTGGGTGCAAGATAGGGCCCTCCATCTGCAGCTGAGAATCCTGGGTAATGATGGATGTTCTTGGGCTGATATGTTTTATTGAATTACTCTGGAGAGCAGTTTGGGATATCCAGACAGACTCGGATAAGAGTGGTACAGTCTAACAGTGGTACAGTCTAAGAGCATTTTCCAAAATGATACACAGTCTGCCCCTGTCTCTCTCTCTCTCTCTCTCTCTCTCTCTCTCTCTCTCTCTCTCTCTCTCTCTAAATATATACCACCCACTTGGACACCCCCACCCCACTCCCGTAACTCCTTCACACACACACTCACACACACCCCAGTCTGGCTCCCAACTCGTCTCTTGTAAATAATCATTTACAATCAGCTTTATAAGCACTTTATTAACACCCGTAATTATTATTGGAAAAGCCATGCTTGGCCTATTTCAAACTTTGTCTGCTTGGCTTCATGGTCTGGCAACAGTAAGATAAATGTTTATAAGAATGGTGCTGATGTTTGTGCTGGTGTTAAACCTTCATTCTGAAGAGATGGTTTTGAAATATTTAAGGGCACTTCAGTATTTTTAGATTTAAAAAAAAGTACAGACCTAGTTTTTGTTTACCCAGTCTGTGTCTGTGGATTGAATAGTGATTAGATCTGTGAGTGTGTGTGTGTGTGTGTGTGTGTGTGTGTGTGTGTGCTGTGTGTGTGTGTGTGTGTGTGTGTGTGTGTGTGTGTGTGTGTGTAATTTGTGTGTCCATCCTGAAAGATGGTGCCGTGGATGAGACCCTCCCCCATACACACACACACACACACACACACACACACACACACACACACTGAGGGAGAGGGAGTAAGAGGGAGAGCAAGAGAGTGACAGATCGTCCATGACTTCACATCACATTAGTTTAGGCCAAGACACAACCAGCTATAAATATTAAAGCATGTTTTCAGCGTCTGTGTCCTCCTGTTTGTGTGTGTGTGTGTGTGTGTGTGTGTGTGTGTGTGTGTGTGTGTGTGTGTTTGTGTGTGTGTGTGTGATAAAAACAGTGGGAGAGGCACTCAAATGCTTAGAGATGTCTCCTTCACACTGGAGACTGGCCTCCTGCACTACGTCCACATCCAACAGAGTGAATATGAAGTTAAGGTGAAACACATACTAATTTATTAATGTTTGTATAAGCAGAGGTTTGCCACTGGAAAATGTCATGGTGAACTTACAGGCAGTATATTAATCTTGTGTTTTATGTCTGTGTTTGCATGTGTGGTGTGTGTGTGTGTGTGTGTGTGTGTGTGTGTGTGTGTGTGTGTGTGTGTGTGTGTGTGTGTGTGTGTGTGTTGCATGCACGGGTGTCTATGTGTGTGTGTGTGTGTGTGTGTTTGTGTCTGCACATGTGTATCTGCATGCGTTCGCATGTGTGTGTGTGTGTGTGCATTAATGTTTTGTTTTATAGCTCTCGAGCTGCTATCAGGGAGCGCTGGTTGCTTAAGTGCACTGATGTCATATGCATTGCAGAGTGCTGTGTGTGTGTGTGTGTGTGTGTGTGTGTGTGTGTGTGTGTGTGTGTGTGTGTGTGTGTGTGTGTGTGTGTGTGTGATGTCATGCGCATTGCAGAGCGCTGCTGAGGCAGGTCTCCAGGGTACTGGTGGGAAATACTTTTTCATTCGAGTTTGTGTTTGCCTACAAGGGACTGAACACACACACTTACAAATACTCATACTCAATTACTCTGACACACACACACACACACACACACACACACACACACACACACACATACACACACACACACACATACTCACACTAAAATACTCACACACAAACACACACACATACTCACACTCAAATACTCACACACACACACACACACACACACACACACACACACACACACACACACACACACACACACACACACACACACACACACACACACACACACAACTTACACAGCTTGCTGTAAAACATATCACCTTAGAAAGCTGTTTTTATTAATTTAAATTCCCCAGACATGAAACTGGACAGCCACTCGATCCCTTCGCTGGCGTCTGTGCCCTGTGCTGTAGCCACTAGTAGCAGGAGAGAGAGAGAGAGAGAGAGAGAGAGAGAGAGAGAGAGAGAGAGAGAGAGAGAGAGAGAGAGAGAGAAGGCCAGATGAAACACACTGGCCTCTCACCAGACCATAAGCCCATGTCGCTACACACTGACTTTTTCTCATTGATATCAGTTTACTCCAATTAGTTACGATCTTAAAGACAGAGTGGTGGTGTTCCACTGGGCGTCCAGGCCTGGCACATGAGGCCTTGGATTTGTGTTGCATTCGCACGTACAGTATGTGTGTGTGTGTGTGTGTGTGTGTGTCTGTGTGTGTGTGTGTGTGTGTGTGTGTGTGTGTGTGTCTGTGTGTGTGTGTGAGAGAGAGAGAGAGAGAGAGAGAGAGAGGGAGAGAGAGAGATAGAGACATACAGACAAGTTAAAGTCTTGAGTTAATCTATGTTGTGCTTTGGCATTGCTAGAGCATTTAGTCATGTCAGTGAGGATCATTAAACTGACTTGACCTGCACCGAGAGGAAAGGGATGGAGAGAAAGATGAGACAGAGAAAGACAATGAGAAATATAGTGAAGGTAACAGATAGGGGGCAGAGAAGGAGGGAAGAGAGAGAGAGAGAGGCCAAGAGAGCAAGGGAGGGAATGACACACAGAGAAAATTAGGGTGAATGACAACAAGAGAGGGCGGGATGGAGAGTGAGAGAGAAAGAGAGAAATTAGTTGAGAGGGGAAGAGAGAGATGAATTGAGATAGAGAGAGAGACACAGGGAGAGAGAGAGAGAGAGAGAGAGAGAGAGAGAGAGAGAGAGAGAGATGAGTTGAGAGAGGGGGAAGAGAGAGAGAGTGAGAGTTGAGAGAGGGGGGAAAAAGAGAGAGAGAAAGAGAGAAAGAGAGAGATGAGTTGAGAGAGGGGGAAGAGAGAGAGAGTGAGAGTTGAGAGAGGGGGGAGAAAGAGAGAGAGAAAGAGAGAGATGAGTTGAGAGAGCTCAGAGCAGCTGTGTTTTTACAACCCCTGAAACTGGACGCTGAAAAGGGAGTTTTCCCTGCAGCCCCACACAAACCACACCTGCCATTTCAATCTCAGTAGATTGGCCACACAGTGTGTGTGTGTGTGTGTGTGTGTGTGTGTGCGTGTGTGTGTGTATGTGTGTGTGTTTCAGTCCACATTCACTCATCCTCTCTCTCCCACTCTCTCTCTTTCTCACTCTGTATCTCTCACACACAGAGAGACACACACACACAACAATGAAGATGTTCTCTAACAGTTTGGGGATCATCAGAGGACACGATATGTTAATGTGAGTCCATTTTGCGGACATATTCAAAGACACACACACACACAAAGAGAGAGAGAGGGAGAGAGAGATCAGTCAGTCATTTATGACAACATGAACAATCAGACACTTAATTCTGATCTGATATATAACCAACCAGGAACTTCACACAAATGTGCAGTGTGCAATTAGAGTGCAGTGTGCAATGAGCCCTTTGCATTCCTTCGGCTTCTCCAGAAAGCTGATTTAACCAACACTAAACAGTAACCTCAAAAGGATTTCACCATAACACGTCCTAAATCATCAAGAAGTGTTTCCCCCTCATACACACTTCTGACCATAGTGAGAGCTTAGCGTCACTTCCACAAGGCTGCACTGAAGTATCAGTTTGAATCATCTCTATGGGATATTGGACTGGTTTCATCCAGAGCTGAAGTCTCAGTTTGAATCATCTCTATGGGATATTGGACTGGTTTCATTCAGAGCTGAAGTATCAGTTTGAATCATCTCTATGGGATATTGGACTGGTTTCATTCAGAGCTGAAGTATCAGTTTGAATCATCTCTATGGGATATTGGACTGGTTTCATTCAGAGCTGAAGTATCAGTTTGAATCATCTCTATGGGATATTGGACTGGTTTCATTCAGAGCTGAAGTATCAGTTTGAATCATCTCTATGGGATATTGGACTGGTTTCATTCAGAGCTGAAGTATCAGTTTGAATCATCTCTATGGGATATTGGACTGGTTTCATCCAGAGCTGAAGTCTCAGTTTGAATCATCTCTATGGGATATTGGACTGGTTTCATCCAGAGCTGAAGTATCAGTTTGAATCATCTCTATGGGATATTGGACTGGTTTCATCCAGAGCTGAAGTCTCAGTTTGAATCATCTCTATGGGATATTGGACTGGTTTCATCCAGAGCTGAAGTCTCAGTTTGAATCATCTCTATGGGATATTGGACTGGTTTCATTCAGAGCTCTGCTCTGTACTCAAGGGCCAAAGAAGCAACCAACAGGACAGAACAAGTTAGATGTTTACATTTGTGTGTGTTTGTTTGTGTGTTTCTGTGTATTTTTAAATGAGTACTTGTGATAATATGCACTGTATGCAATTATACATGTTTTTGTGTGTGTCTATGTATAGGCGTTAATATGTGCTTGTTTGTCAATATGTGTGTCTGTCTCTTTGTGTGTGTGTGTGTGTGTGTGTGAGAGAGAGAGAGAGAGAGAGGATTACAGAGGTCACAGTGGATCAGCTAGTCCTTCCTCTCCCACACAAGAGACAAAACAAATATTAATCAGTGATAGCCCTTTCAAACACACGCACACACACACACACACACACACACACACACAGCTGAGCTTTGGGTGGCAGGGCTAATGAAAGACTCTCGGGGAGCTGATGGGGTGAGCCATGCTCCCAGGGTCAGGGTGTGTGTGTTTATGAGTGTGTGATGACTTGAGAGTGTGTGTGTTTATGTGTGTGTGATGACTTGAGAGTGTGTGTGTGATGGATTGTGTGTGTGTATGTGTGTTTATGTGTGTGTGATGGCATGAGTGTGTGTCTATGTGTGTGTAATGGCTTGAGTGACCAGGGACTGGAATTTGGATTTTGTTTTTCACTCCTTAGCTGCTCCGATCTCTTTTTCATTCACTCTCTTCCTTTCTGTTTCTCCCTTTCTCTCTCTCCCTCCCTCCATCTCTCTGGTTCTCTATCTCCCTCCCTCGCTCCCTATCTCTCCGCCTGCGCGTGGTATTGTGGCAATGCCATCTGCCCCTGGCACCAAGCAGCAGGGGGTCTTTGGCCAAGACTCGGTTCATGTTTGAGAAGCCCATATGAGCAAACATACAGACACAAACACACACACACACACACACACACACACACACACAGAGAGAGAGAGAGAGAGAGACACACACACACAGACCGCCAGCACACACACACACACACACGCACACCCTTCTGCCAGGTGGTCTCACTGCCCGTTCTTACACAGCGTGCCTGCTCTCCCCGCCAAACCTGCCCCTGCCCCAGAGCCTGGTTCTGGCCCCTCTCGGGGCATCAAAGGCAGGCGTGGGGATTTGGAGAGAAACCGGGGCGTAATCCACCCCTCTTATTGGCTCTATTCATATTGTAATGCCTGATCAGAGCGAGTCGGCCAGCCTAATCTCGACCACGAAGAGACTAGCACAGCTGCACGGACAGACTTAGAGCAGGAGAGGACCACTTTATTAGAAAGCTAAGGCCCCACTGATTGGATTAGGGAAGAGGAGGGGCGGGGGGGGGAGTGTGTGTGTGTGTGTGTGTGTGTGTGTGTGTGTGTGTGTGTCCGTGGTGGAGGGGAAGCATAGTGTGGCGTGGCAGGGGGGGTTGCAAGAGGAAATGTTATCTACCCATAGTTCATCTTTTTGTGTGTGTGTGTTGGGGGGCGGGTGTGTTTGCAAGTTTTTTTTTGTGTAGGCCTGTGTGTGGTAACTAAAAAGCCAGTATGACACTGGGAGGGGGGTGTTATTAGGAGGCTAGCAGGGGGATGTTGTTCAGAGGCCCACAGTGGAGGGGGGAGTTTGTAGGGAAAGAATGGGGTGAGCAAAATGGGGAGCAAAAGTGAGTGTGGGAGGCGGAGAGAGCGAGGGGTGGGGGGTGGTGGGGTGGTGGGGGGTTTCGGGGTGCAGGCTCCCCAGCGGGAGCGGCTGGCATTAAGTTGTTGATGCGCCCCGGTTTTTCAGGCCTCCTGACAGAAACAAGAATTAACCGGCGACTTAGAGATTTCTAGCGAAGCTGGCGCGGTGGCCAGGAGAACTGTGCCGTTTAAGCGCCATTGAATGAGGCTTAGAGGGGATCACTTCTTATCCTCTCCACTGTTTTTTTTCTCTCTCTCCTCTTCCTCTTCTGTTTTGGGCCAGTTCATTTCCTCTCGCTGGGAGACGTGGAGCAGGGGGCACTGCTGAGTGTCCACATCCAACCACCTGCAAGCCCAGCAGACTGCGCTCTGTAAACAGGCATGTTTTTATTGACTGTTTTTAGGCTTTTATGATTCCAGAGCGAAAGTTTGGAAGTTGAAAATAGCACACACAGTTCCATGAAAATCCTTCTCTCGATCATTCTTTAACCATTCCACACACAATTCACACACTATGAAACAGGACACCATTCTTTCTGTTCCGTTTCTGTTCCGTAGGTTTGTATTTTGTAACAAAAGAAACTTTTTGTTTTCTTTTTTAACTATTTTTCTTTTTCTTTTTTAACAATCATCTCTGTGTTCTCAAACATTCACAGTCTGTGGAAATCTGGTTGCTTTAATATTTCAACAAACAAAGAATTGAATTAAATTGAATTGAATTGAATTGAATTGAATTGAATTGAATTGAATTGAATTGAATTGAATTGAATTGAATTGAATTGAATTGAATTAAATTGAATTGCAATAAGCAACCAGCACCATCAGCTCACTTAAAAAAACTGTTGTGGGCACTGATTCCCCGCACACACACTAATACACACACCGTTGCCTGGACAGATACTCCAGCACACACACACTTATAGACAGCCGCTAGGCAGATTGAACCAAACATTTCAGTTCAGTTCAGTTCTCATGATCATAAAAGTGGACAGTGAATCAGCTCAAATCCAAAGATGTCAGTATATTAAGGTTACTGCAGAAATTTAAGAAAAATCTATTTTATGATTTAGAAAAACTATATTGAATGAGTCCGGTGTTAAGGGTCAATTTACAACACAGCATGTAAAGAGTTTGGATGGTGTAATGGTGGAGCCTAGGCTAAAAAGTAAATTAGAGGAAGTATTTCGATGTGACACATTATACTTAATTTAACCATTCACTTAATGAAATGCATCGTATGAGTCTTTACACGATTAACAATAGGTCTTTCATTATAACTAACAGAAGTTTGTATGAAAACAAGACAAACAAGATGTCTCTCAAAAGTTCAAAAGAATTTCAAGGTTTTACTTAATAATTTGTCACTGTCACTAAAACTGTTTGCTGCACAGGAAGACCTGCAAGTAACTGGCGATATTTGCACGTTAGGATTAAAGTGTTTAAGTGTGTCCCATTTTATCCCTAAAGTTTAAGTATAGTGAAATCATTTTTACTCACTTGCAACTTGCAACATTTGCAGCCAAATAATTTCAATAACAACTGGAGAATTACAATCGGTTTTAATTATTTTTGAGTGATTTCTTTTTGTTGTTATGGAATTATTACTTGCTATTTCAGAGTGGTTTCATCAGAAACTCTTATTTTAAAATGGGACATTTTTCCATGTATGGATACACACTTATAGATGTACTTTTTATTTCCATGTAAATGCTCTGTAATTACTTTATTAGTTGGAATGCCCACCACTGCATTAAACGTCACATAGGAACATTTTATTCTGATGTAATCATGATGGTCACAACATCATGCTTTTGAATCCCCTTTAAATTACAGCTAAGAGAAACCACACAACTCATCACTATAGCAAACGGGCTCACAGAAGGCCGTAAGCTTGTGTGTGTGTGTGTGTGTGTGTGTGTGTGTGTGTGTGTGTGTGGGAGAGAGAGAGAGAGAGAGAGAGAGAGAGAGAGAGAGAGAAAGAAAAAGAGAAAGAGAGAAAGAGAAAGAGAAAGAGAAGGAGAAAGAGAAAGAGAGAAAGTGAGTTTGCATTATCTCTGAAATGCAATCAACGTTGTGATTCACTTTCATTGATACTTGCTTGTTTGTGTGTGTGTGTGTGTGTGTGTGTGTTTGTGTGTGTGTGTTTGTGTGTCTATGTGTCTGTGTGTCTGTGTCCATTCTCATCTAATTTTATGCGCTGTTCTTTTCTCTCCCCCTCTCTCCCTCCCTCTCTCTCTCCCTCTCTCTCTCTCCCTCCCTCTCTCTCTCCCTCTCTCTCTCTCTCTCTCTCTCTCTCTCTCTCTGTGCTGGGCTGGAGTGAGAGGAGGCCAGTGTGCATTAGAGAGGCCTAGGTCCTGTTCTCAAGTGTGTTTAGAGTCCCTAACCCACAGAACCCACCGGAATCCCTTCACAAATGCAGCCACCACCCGCCCACCCTGCCCAACCCACCAGCCAGCACTCGCACTCACACTCTCGCTCGCACTGCAAACCAACACACACTTGACGTCTTATTTAAAGCTTATTGAGTGTGTGCACTTTGCGCCAAGCTATTTCACAGTTATTTGCAAAAGATAAACCTTGGATCTGGAATCAGAGTTCCGTAAGCTGACAACAGTAACTGTTACCACAGCCAGGGACTATTACACACACAGCCCATGTGAAGGTCCTGCTCCCACACATTTACAGGTTGGAGCTGGGATCATGTTTTTAACCATTATCAATTACTATTTATATTATTATTATTATTATTATTATTATTATTATTATTATTATTATTATTATTATTATTGTAAGTGTTATTATTATTAATAATAATAATCATAATTATTATTACAAATTATACAATATTTACAATTCAGTTTATTTGATGCATAAGTGCAGCTATGGAGTTTCAAACACTTTCTTAATATAAGAAATGATTCACAAACCCTTCAGCAACCTTGTTTTATTGTATCATCTTCAAAGGGAATTGTTAACTCAATGAAGTAAACAATGCCCTCACACTCAGAATACCACACAATGTCTGGTCTCATAACAGTCTCCACATCGCAGAACTTAAAGTTTTCTTCCTGCATCAGACAGCAATCTCCAACCCCGTGCTTTGCCTCATTTGTCAGTACTGTTTGTAAGTGCCTTCTGTCTACTTCAGTCAGTACTGTTTGTAAGTGCTTTCTGTCTACTTTTGTTAGTAAAGTTTGCAAGTGCTTTCTGTCAGTACATTTTGTAAGTGCCTTTTTTCTACTTCTCTACCCCTCACACGCAAAAATAATTGTACTGCTCCTGTCATTAACTGACAAAAGCGTTAACCGCAACTCGTTTATTCTCAAACAAACACGCCAATGATTTTACAACCTGATTATGTCTCCATGTGTAGCGACCCTGGGTCAAGCTAGTTTTACAACCAGACAGACTATATGAGGAAACACCCATAAACAACTTGCAGCTTCCATCTTCACCCACCCACTGACTGAGGTTCTGCAGAGGTTGTGAGGACATCACAAGTGGCTCCAATATTATATTTAATGCATTTGGCATCCATAGCCCACAATTCACTCCAGCTGATCTTCCCCGTCTCAACGTCATGCATCAATTGCCATTTCTTTTGTCTGAAAAGCCGCCGCTGCTTGTCTAGTTTCCTCTTCTTGGTCGAGAAAAAAGCCTTACCCCATGCCTTCCAACATTCACCCAACCCAAACCCTGCTCTTCCACTCTGAACCTGCCCAATGATATCCCTATACTGTACTGCGCCCTCTGCATGTTGAACCGCTTTTCGTGGACTCAACATCTTCACTGTTTTCATCGTTGGAGCAGTGTTTCTTGCCCGCTTGATCCATACACTGACATAAAATCATCTCCAAGCTGGTTTTGGCAAATTTGAACTCCTCCACCAAGCTGGTCATTGGTAACTCGAAAATTCCTTTTCCACACAATGCTACAGTACTTAGATTACATGGCAACTCAAGCCATTTCTTAGCTGCTTTGTTCATGATTCTCTCAAAGTTCTCCACCTCTGAAATAGCACCTTCATACACAGTTAAAGGCCACCTTATGCGTGACAAAAGCCCAAACTGCAACACCACAATTTCAATTTGCCAAGCAAGAAGGTCAACATCAATATAAAACTTTTCTTCCACCAGTTTTCCCTTACTGATAAAAAAAACACTTCTACATTTGCTAGGTTTAATTTTCATCCTTGCCCATTTTAAAGTCATTCAGCTTGGCCAACGGAGCAGTTGTTGTTGTAAGCGTTAGGTTATCCATTGAAGTTTGGATGGGAGGTAGCTGGGAGCCGTCATGTAGCCTTTGACCATCATTAACCCATTTAGATGCCCTTATAATTATGAAACTGCGTAAGGGTAAGGGTAGGCATGGATACGAACCCAGGTAAGGGTAAGGGAAAGGGTTAGGGGGGGGTGAGCCCCTCAGGATATATTTTAATATTTGATCTGAGGATCTGTCAAATTTGTACTTGCACTGACAAATTACAAATTCACACAAAAAAATTCAAACATACCTTTTCTCCTTCTCTCTCTTTGTCGTAAATAGTTTTACCCAACATTACAATTCAGTAGCCATGTCAATTATTCCGTACGGTTCTATAGAGGAATGCACCTTTATGGAGCAAAAAAACACCTATCTGCAGAAAACAAGCAGACAATACAACACTTAGATCTCTTAAGAGTTTAAATGTGGCATCATGGTGACATCTTCTGGAGTTTAGACACAGCATTGACATATTTTAGAGATCAAATATGGCATTACGGTGAGATCTTCCAAGGCCGACGCGTACCATTGACGTCCTTTAGAGTCTAAATCCGGCTTTATGCGGCTTGTTTATGCTGATTATGGGATTGCGGCGCCTCAAACCCTTCTGCTCTCATCACTTGTCAGGTGAGTGTTTTCCTGGCCATTATGTCCCCGTGGAGGGGGGGCAGTGTGGGGTGCAGATGAAACGCTGTGCTAAAACTGGATCACCTCTGTCAACAGGGGGGGCCGTCTCAACTTAACCCCTAGACTCAAGGTTGACGAGGCGGGGCTTTGAACTGTCCGGTAGGCCTGGTGGTTCCCCAGCTCCCACTCATAATCAGGTAAGGATGGGAAACTCCCAGTATGTCTATGTGCGTGCAGTGTGTATGTGTGTGTATGTGTGTGTGTGTGTGTGTGTGTGTGTGTGTGTGTGTGTGTGTGTGTGTGTGTGTGTGTGTGTGTGTGTGTTTGTGTGTGTGTGTGTGTGTGTACGTGCGTGCGTGTGTGTGTGAGTGTGTGCGTGTGTCTATGTGTGTGTGTGTCTGTGTCTGTGTGTGTGAGTGTGTGTTTCTGTGGGTGTGTGCGTGTCTGTATGTGTACGTTTTTGTATGTGTGCACAGTGTGTATAAGTGGGATGTGTGTGTGTGTAAAGAGTGAGTGCATAGGCATGATTACTCTTTTGTTGTGAAAGAGGAGGTAGGTGCTCAGAGGACCTGGACCGCCCTGCACTGGCCTCAGTCCAAACCCACAGTCAGCTGCTTTAAGTTATGCCTGTAGAAGTCTGATCATCATTAGGTCTGGAGTGAGCTTTGAGAATGTAGGTATAATATTAATATACACAAAAGGGCTTAACCTACACATTCCAAACATTAGTATGGTTTTGGTTCCAGTCTGAATAATATAGTTCCAGCCTGAATAATATATCAATACATTGTTTTGCAACAGTTGATATTAAGCATTACGTACAGTAAAATGACGTCAATTTATATCAAGTAATATTTGGTAATGCTATCCTTGACTAATGCATTTTCACAAAGTTGCTGTAGAGATCCATTTGTAAACCATTTGGAGGACCCAGATATGTGAAGAAATACACAAGATTAACCATATCTCACATTGTTTGTCCTCCAAATGTGGTCACTTCTGAAAGGGATTTGTAAAGCCATTCCATCATGATATAATTTCCTTTATTACAAATCGCATTCTATATATCTTCAATACGCATATGAGATTATTTATGAGATACCCAGGGTGTCAAATCCAAAATAATATTGAGGAATACTTTTTATGATTCTCTTTTTGACAACAAAACCACTTCCTTTTCCTTACTAACATTGCACCTTTAACATCATTTGGTGTTGTTGACTCAGAGGGTGGTGATGTAGGCATATCCATGCTATTTAAGACATTCATTACTTTTAGTTACTGTAAAGGAGCCCAGTTAAAAGCATTACCCAAGATGATGGGCCTACGTGATAGTGTCTGGGTTAGGCTACGTTGTAGTACGTTGTATACACTATATTTGTTTAGTTTTAACACACAATATTCCATGCCGGATTTTTTAAATGACTGCATAGTTTTTGCTTCTGTTGCATATTGAGACACACCTAGACGGAAGCAAAGCCCTTCTGTATTTCCGGTCCAGAGATCATAAATAACCATGACAACATTATTTACGGCATTGCACACTTTAATTCAGACATATGGACCAGGTATGGTGGAATTTTTTTCTTGCTTTACAGGGTATCGGGCTAACAGATTTACAACGCTTTTACTGAACCCACGCCTTTGTGTCATAAAAGTTTATGATATTTTTTTCCAGAATGAAGATTTTTAAAGCACATCTTTACTTTTTACCGCGGACGCATATAATTCATGGGTGCTGTAATTCACGGCGCCATGTCAGCATTTCAAAGCATTAATCCTGCCCTGCAATATGCTGATATATTGAGCACTTCGTCGTTTCTCTCTGGAATATTTTGCTCTGCTTTCAAACCAGAGAACGGGGGGATTCCGGTGCGTGTCAGTGCCGTTAAAGACGGACGCTTTCCCCAGTCCGGTAAATTCACTGATAATTGAAGACTTACTGTTACATTTGTTCCTGGACCCACCGTTTTTAATGAAAAGACCGCTCAGCCATTGTGGGCGAGGCCTTAATCTGGTAGGCTACAATTTAAATTTAAAATAATGGTGTCATTCTTCTACTTCTACTTTTCTCAATTTAACATAATAGTGACATTTATTTTATATACACTCATCCACCGTGAATAGAACTGCATGGGACATGTTACTTTTAAAGAGATACTAAAGTTACTTTTAAAGAGATGCTCTAGCAGCACTGTAGCTGTCAAAAAGAGGGCAATGCACCAAACGTCTTTCAGCGTGCCTGTGGTCCACGCTGGAAAATGAGGTTTGTTTAATGAACCCATACTCCACCTAGTGGCGTTTTCATCTCATTACATGACATTCACCGAGCTCGGATGTATGGCTTTTAATTGGTGCTAATCTAATGGCGTCTAATTTAAATACATACATCAAATACAATTTTAGTGCCTTACTTCAGTTTAGTTGCACGTTAGTGAACCTACGCTTTAAAGGTAGCCTTCTCTTATTGCAATGTTTGTTTATTAATTTGGCATATTATATTATCCAAAGTTACTTACTATTAGAAATATCTTAATAGTATTAATATGAATATCATAATATTATCTTAACATATCCTAACTGAAGTCCATATTTTTTTTAAATAACAGATACATGAAAACTCGTCTTTTCTTCCCTATGAACAACCACTGCAAAACTAGGCCTGCCTTTTCATATATGTCATTAAGGCACAGTTATATCGCTACTGAATTGAAATGAATGTATGAACATCAATGTTTAGGTTCATGTCAGTTTAAGATTTTGTTCTTTGATTTTGTTTAAAACATGGATTCTGCCTTCTTTCTGTTTTTTTTTGTACTGTCATACTATTTTTCTCTGTGAAAGTAAAATAACTGTATTTTTGGTTTGTTTATTTTGTTTTGTTTTGTTTTGAAATGCTGTTTCTGTCAGAAACAACAGTTTCTTACATTTCAAATAGCAGAAATAGCCTCCACTTAAACATTTTTTATTTTTTTTTGTCTTTGTCCAGTCATAGAGTAGGCTATCTATGAGTATCTGCCACGAAAAGTCAACATTATGGCAAACAGAAATGAAACGTGAACTCGATGCTCAGACTGATATTATTGTTTCGAAATAATAGAGAGATATATTAATGCAAAGAATAGAGAGATGTCGATAGTTATTTCTTGTATTTCGAATTTGCTCGTTCACACTAACAAAATCGCTAGCTAGCTTGCTAGCTTAGTGTTAACTGTTAACATAGTCCACTACATTACAATATTCCCTTTCATTTACCTCAAGTAAACCTACATTTGAGCAGGTAACAATCGTTAACAACTACAGATAACAGATACAGCCACATTCTGTAACTACCTGTACTTACATTTTCACTCCTTGCACCGTTTACTTTGAGCTAAACTCCATGGCTATAATCCTGGCTGTCTTGAAGAGACGTTACTACTAGGCAGAAACAAATACATTGTGACGCTGGTTGCACAGGTTATGCAGACGCAGAC
>NC_137927.1:4073943-4121443 GCF_963457725.1 Sprattus sprattus | reverse complement strand
ATTAAACTTACATTAATCACCCTGTTTAAGACAACTCCTCTAGCTTCAGTAACAGAGCCATTGCAGGGGTAGTAACTAATACGATTCAAACAGAACACATTCAGACCCACAGACACACACACACACACACACACACACACAGACATTTGAGGCTTAGGTTGGGAACATAAAAACATGTCTCTAAACCCTGTCCAGACTTTAAGGAATCCTTAAACACCTAGCTTCTCTGAAAACATCTAAATATTTGGTGTGCTTTCACTGCTAACACCTCCTTCAACAAATAAATGCCCTTTAACTGAACAGAAAAGATATTTTGTAATAATTTTTTAGAACTAAATGCATCTTATGCCTTCCCACCACTCAATGGACTATGTTCCATAGACATTACATGGCCTCACTGGTAATGGAGTGGAGCCCTACAGGAGCCTGCCAGGAGTAAATATTGCCATGAAGGTTTGCCATGAAAGCAAAGGCACTGAAGCCATTCTCTATATATTTTGTCCTCCCTTCTCTCTCTTTGTGTGTGTGTGTGTGTATGTGTGTGTGTGTGTGAGAGTGTGTGTGTCCTGAGGTCTCTGTAAGACCCAATAAAGCTAAAGTCACTCAGAGGATGAAGCACTTGTTTATTTTCCACGACACTTAACCCAAGACCACACACAATTAAACCACTTCCACTGTCACACACAATACGCACACACACATACACACACACATTGAGCTGTCTGTATTTCAACACAAGTTTTCACTCTTGGAAAAGTGTTTAATTCAAACAAAGAAATTCCCCCATCGTGACTAAGCAGTCTTGTTTCTGATTTTATTAAACATCAGACTTGACGTAGCAGTGCTGTCCCCGTCCCCGTGCTGTGTATGTGCCTGACAGACATCTCAGTGCTTGTGTGCGGATTGAGTCCGAGGAGGGAGTGAGTGGTTTCAGAGGCTTATGGGCTCTGGGCTTGAGCTCCTGGTCCGTGTTTGATGGAGAATTAGGCTAAAGGTCTTCTGGATCCTGCCGGGTTCTTCCCTAATTTGCTTAGGGGGTGATGTGTTTGTCTATCCTCTCAAATCTCTCACGTGTGTGTGTGTGTGTGTGTGTGTGTGTGTGTGTGTGTGTGTGTGTGTGTGTGTGTGTGTGTGTGTGTGTGTGTGTGTGTGTGTGTGTGTGTGTGCGTGTGTCGAGAGCTGTGTTATCAAAGAGGACAATACAGGGGACATCAGTCATACACACACACACACACACACACACACACACACATTTGATTCATTTATTTGGAATGACCAATACTGATACAACACAACAGCATCCAAATATTAGTAAAGAGCCTCATTATGTTTCACACAACAACACAAACACTGTGCAAGTATTTGCAACCAGGTGAATCAGTAGATGAATAAAAAAAGTCATATCAGGGGTAGAGATGGCAGCGCCTTCTCCATATATGCAGGCTGCCTATGATTGCTGACACAGAGCAGTATTTGGCTATTTGCTTGGAGTTCTTCTTATTAACTCCAGCAATTTGCAAACCTCTAACACAGAGTCGATGTACATGTCCAAGGCTACCATAGATTAGAACAACTAGTTTTGGATAACCACCTGCTGACAGAGCATGAATTAATGGCTGGTATTTTAACATTTTTTCAGGGAAACACAGGTCCATATACATATCAAAACAACAACCCACTTCCAGAATCACAATAGTTTTTAAAAGATCATCAACAACAACAATGTCAGGAGTATTTGGAGAGTCTCTTAGAACAGTTTCTGACGAGTTATCGATTAAATGTGTGAACCAGTTCAGTTGTGTTTTTTTGTGTACAACTGAACTGACACACACACACACACACACACACACACACACACACACACACACACACACACACACACACACTGGTACAATTATTCAAACATGAACACAGATATGGTCTCCTTCACAAACACACAATCAACAGAAGTTGGAAGAGAGATAATTGTACAGTCAGAGTCAGTGTGATAAAATGATTGGTGGAGAGAGAATACTAACAAGATGACAAGAGAAAGAGAAAGAAAGAGATCATGAGAAGATGGAGGATGGGGAGAAAGACAATGATTTGTGACACGAAAACCGAAAGCAAAATAGCAAAAAAAGGAAAGAAAGAGAGAAGAGAGAGAGAGCGAGAGAGAAAAAGGGTGTGAGGGAAGAGGAGGAGGGGAGAGGGAAGATGTGCAGAAGATCCCCCCCCCCACCCCCCTCCTCAAATGAATAGCAGGAATTACCGGTTTCCACTGGGGAGATCTAATGCAATTACTGCTGTTTGCTTACGCCATGTGTCCCCGTCTGCCCAGAAACACTGGTGGCCATGGGGGTGGGTGGGGGGTGCGGGGGGTGCGGGGCACTGCTGGAGGCCTCCAGGGCCGTGTTTGTTTTTTTATACGAAAATAAAAGAAAAATATCCACACACACACAACCGTTACACACGGCCTGGGCTGAGCTAAGCAAGTCAGCACAGGAGGGATTGGATGGGGGGGTCCTTCAGAGAGAGAGAGTGAGAGAGAGAAAGAAGGAGAGAGAGGGAGGGAGAGAGAGGGAGAGAGAGAGAGAGAGAGGGAGGGAGAGAGAGGGAGAGGAGAAGAAACAGAGAAAAGGGAATAGAAAGAGAGAAATATGATGAAAGAGAGATAAGGAAGGAGATAAGACAGATAGAGGAAGAAAAAGAGTGAGGGTGAGAAAGAAAGAGACAGATAAAGATAAAGAGAGAGAGAGAGAGAGAGACAAGTGTTTGAACATCAAATTGAACTCCACAGGCGAATTAAAAGTCAAAAGGGATGTCAGGCGTGGAAGAATACCCGTAGCGTGTGCTGAGAGAGGGGTACCATTGGAGAAAGGGACGGAGAAAAGCCAGCGTGACGTTATTCTGTGCGGTGCTGTGCTACGCAATGCAGGGTTTATTTAAGGGATTAATGGAGGGCAGCTGATTAGCCTGCTAGCATAGCGACTCATTGCTCAAGCAGCGCACAGCAGCCCTGCATTAGCTTAACCTCAAATATTATCAATTATACAAAGGACACCTTCTCTACGCACTGCTTTAGGTGACGCCTATCCTGTCAGTTAATCCCTCAGCAGAGGAGTGTGTGCTCGTGTGTGTGTGTGTGTGTGTGTGTGTGTGTGTGTGTGTGTGTGAAGGTGAATGCCTTCAACTTGAGAATGTCTCTCACACTTTCATTTGTTTTACTGCTTTTCCTTTTCCTGTCTTTGTAGCTCAAGAGGGACATAACTCTGTGCATGTGGTCTGTGTGTGTGTGTGTGTGTGTGTGTGTGTGTGTGTGTGTGTGTGTGTGTGTGTGTGTGTGTGTGTGTGTGTGTGTGTGTGCATGAGTATGTGTGTGTGTTTTCCACATGGTATGACATTTACTAAATCTGGCGATACTTCTGTTTGTCCTAGGGAATTAAGAGAGTAAGTAGGCTCTCACCACCTAAGTGTGTGTGTGTGTGTGTGTGTGTGTGTGTGTGTGTGTGTGTGTGTGTATGTGTGTGGTCTCCCCCAGTGGTGTCCTACAGTGGTCTCCCCCAGGGGTTGTGGTGGAAAATCTGTAAATTGAATATTACTAATCTGTGTGTATATTATTAACTAACAAAGCTACAGACACACACTCCTACTCACAGCCAGAGATGGACACACTCCCACTCACAGTCAGAGATTAACACACACTCATATTAAAGTCCTGAGCTGGCCACACACTCCTACTAACACCTACAGATGGACATACACAAACACACATTTACTCACTCATACAATTACACGCTCACTCACATACATGCGTATACACATACACACACACACACACAGGCAGAAGTACAGAGGCAGACGCCCACGGACCCTGCTTGCGCACACACCCACCCACACACATCCCGAGGAGTACGATAACATGGCGGCCTATGTCGACTGCATACGACTCTCACAGTTTTTGTTCAATATGTGGAAAATGATAATATTATATGAATCAATAGAATGTTCATAATAAGTACCAAGATATGGGTGTAACATAGCATGAGATACTACAGTGATAAATGATTGCTAAAGTCTTTAAAATTAACATGTTAGACTTTGAAAACGCGAGTCGCAATAGGCCGCAGTACTCCTCCTCTAGAGGTCTCTGGGGAGTACTGATAAGACCCACTCCAGTGTCATAGAGAGTTCACTCTTGCAGGTGCGCGGGCTGACTACTCAGCAGAAAATTCTACAGTATATAGCCATTGTAAATCTTTGTATCAGGAGCACTGTCTGCAGACATGCTCAGGTTTGTGATGTTGGCATTGAACTGACTGAATAAACTTCTTGATTCACACTCTGCCGGTCAGCTGGACTTTGTGAGTATTTTCACCACAAGTAACAAGAACTTAGAGTTTTAACCAGATCAGAAAGCTGTATATTTTTCCTACTTTTAAACTATAAATCTGACCCAACAGGGTCTCTCCCAGTGGTATGTGTGCATGTACATGTGAGTTTGTGTGTGTGTGTGTGTGTGTGTGTGTGTGTGTGTGTGTGAGTGTGTGTGTGTGTGTGTGTGTGTGTGTGTGTGTGGTCTCCGCCAGTGGTCTCCCCCAGTGGTGTCCTACAGTGGTCTCCCCCAGGGGTCTCTCCCAGTGGTATGTGTGCATTTACATGTGTGTGTGTGTGTGTGTGTGTGTGTGTGTCTGTGTGTGTGTGTGTGTGTGTGTGTGTGGTCTCCCCCAGTGGTGTCCTACAGTGGTCTCCCCCAGGGGTCTCTCCCAGTGGTATGTGTGCATTTACATGTGTGTGTGTGTGTGTGTGTGTGTGTGTGTGTGTGTCTGTGTGTGTGTGTGTGTGTGTGTGTGTGTGTGGTCTCCCCCAGTGGTCTCTCCCAGTGGTGTCCCCCAGTGGTGTCCCTCAGCTGGAACACAGAAGCAATCAGTACACAGTATGCCATTATTTTGAGCTGCACATCACACAGGTACCGACGCACCAGAGCAGAAACACGAACATCCCCTTGGAGAATAGTTAGCGGGATGCATTATAAAGCGTTTTACCTTTTGATGTCAAATATTGCTTAATCATATCTATTTAAGAATACTTAAACAGACTTATTTCACTCAGTATAATGCATAATCAATACTTTATTAACGTTTTTGAATGAATACTTTATTAACATTTTATGAATACTGGGTTTCAGTGGAAGTGAGTTCCATTTACCTTGGGGGATAGTGTTGCCTTTTTAAGTGCCGTAACAATGTCCCTGTATTTGAATTTTAGCTCAGACAAACATGATCTTCACCTGTCTGTCGCTTGTATCCTGTCTTCATCCCGTATGTCATCAGTGAGCGTCTGTGTTCTTGAGGACATGAGAAAGAAAGAGAGGAACTACAGACAGCAACATGGCGTCTCAAACACAGCTGCTCTGCCCAAATTCCTCTGGCTGGCGTAGATACCTGGTCTGGAGCTGGGGCCTGGGGGAAGGATTAGACACAGAGGAGGACCCCACTAATGTGTGTGTGTGTGTGTGTGTGTGCGTGTGTTTGGTGTGTTTGTTTGTGTGTGTGAGTGTGTGTGTGTGTGTGTGTGTGTGTGTCTGTGTGTGAGTTTTTGAGTGTGTGTGTGTGTGTGTGTGTGCGTGTGCGCGTGAGTGTTTGTCTAGTCTGGGTGTAGTCCTGTCAATGTTGAAAGATGCTCTAAATTTGACTGACCTGCATGAGACCTTCGAACCTCTGGGATTTCTTTCATTCTTATGCAATTTAAGGGACAAAATAAAATGCTTCATGATTAAGCAAAGACTTATGTTAGCGATTTCTCATGTGAAGCAAGTCAGTACTTAATTCCAATGCTTGCACATTTATGTCATTGTAAACTATAGAGACTGGGGATGTTCCGTTCTCAGTCCTCACACAACTTGAGCACAATGTTTTGCGGCCTGTGAACTTCAATGCAAATGGTACATTAAAGTCCAGACATGGGACAGTAAATATTTGACTCAAAATAAGAAGGATGCTCTTCTTGCATGTGGTGAAGTAAATACCTAAAGATGAATGTGAGTGGCAATGACAGACTCACTCAGGAGGCCAGGCAGGCAGCTCCTGGACTTTTTAAGCCAACTGCAACCACTCCTGTCCATCCTCACACATACACACACACACACACACACACACACACACACACACACACACACACACACACACACACATATTTGCTGACTTGGCTTACTGCACAGCTCCACTTAGGCACAAACACACACAGACACTGGTGCAAACACACAGACACACACACACACTGACAGCACTAATAGATATGTTATCATAAATATGATTCGGTTTCTGTTTGTATTACTATTTGTAATCATTAAGAGCATCCTCTCAGGAAGACATGTGGGTGTTAGGGTGTTAAACTGGCTAGTAGTTGAGGCTGTCACAGCAGAGATCATCCAGAAGACAAACAGCTCAGAAGAGATGACTGACAGTCCAACAGACAGTACCAGTGGCAGAAAGGGAGCTGTGTGGCTGAGGGAATGCGGATACGCCCAGCTTACACTGTACACACACACACAAACACACACGCAGATAGAGAGAGAGAGAGACACACACACACACACACAGACAAACACACACACACTGTACAACGACAGTACCATTTCATCTGACGACGGCTCCGCTCACACACACAGAGACACACACACACACGCACACAGACACACACACACACACACACACACACACACTGTACAATGACAGTATCATTACATCTGATGACGGCTCTGCTCAAACAACAGGACTGTACTGTCAAAGAGGAAGACATGGCACTAAAATCACATGCATACATGCCAGAAATTCATCCGTGTGGCTGATGGTTTGCCAAACACATTTATCATGATGTATTACACCTGACATAAAGCTATGTAAGTATTTGATACACCTTGCATAAAGCTACACAAGTCAGGAACAACTGTGCTACAAGTTGTCACAGTAGAACTGTCTTAGAAGTGTAATTCTACAGCGTAATTATGGCCAAGGGCAGAACAAGCTTTAAAATTTCCATATTTCAGAAAGCAGAATTACTTTTGAACACACACACAAACACACACAAAAACACACACACAGCTACTGGTCAACACACACAAACAAGTAAAAATACTTTTGACACAGGAGAGAGTACCTGCTCACGGGACAGACATGACTCAGACAGAACCCACACACATGCACTATTTCTCTCTCTCCCAGACACACACACACTCTCTCTCTATCTCTCTCTCTCTCTTACACACACACACACACAACAAAGAGAACCCAGACAGAGGTGTGGTTCTCCTTCTCTAGACAATTACGGCTCTGCCCACGCTGAGATACAGCTATGGCATGTCCCTCAGCAATGTGTCCAAGGACTAACAAAGGACAACTGTCACAGTATCTATTAGACCGAGATATAATGGAAGATGCATCAACACCTAGGGCCTGATTTACTAACATGCGACCGCTGCTTAATCTGCGGGCGCACATTAACGCATTAATAATTTCTACAAGGGACATGGGTTCACTACAATATACTGTATATGGATGTGGGTGCAATCAATGGTTTCAATTACGTTCGGAAAGTTTGCAATTTCAAAAAAAGTCCTGTTTGATGTCTAATTTCAGCTATGGCAGTGGGGAAATGTATTGACCAGTGCACCGTAGCAATGCGTCGAGTACCTGGGTGAATATTTGGCTGAGTGAAGGCTGAGATATACCAACTGCTGATGCTATAACTGTTTGAAATGATCCGATGCCAATATTTGCAATGTTGTCCGGAGTTTAATAACTGATGGAATGGAATGTGATCTCCGGTTGGAGGGTTCGAATGTCGTCTCTGATCTGGTTCAGTAATTGAAGTATTGCGTGGCTGGTTATCCTGTACTGTCTAATGATTTGTGGTTCGCTTAACTGAAAAATTGTTATACGAGTTGAAACAAATATTTCTGTGCGTTGTCTCTGTCTATGTCTTCGCCTTGCTCTTATAACTGCTGCCATATCAACATTTTCAGACTCAGTGGAAATGCGCTTCCTGGTTAAGACGTGCTTTTATATGAGGCGGAGAATTATCCCGCAAATTAGAGACGTGCGCTTGCAAGGCAGTTTAAGTAATTACCACGCAATACATCATTAGGCGCACTTATCTTCTCTCCTCCCATTAAATTGCGCTTTACGCCCACGTTCCACCCACGTTTCCACATTCACACCCCCAAAGCGTTAATATGCGACTCTACTCAAATGCGCCCCCTTAGTAAATACCGTTTTTATGTTTACAACCGCTATTTTACGCCAGAAATGGGCGCAATCCTGTTAGTAAATCTGGCCCCTAGTGAGAAGACAATGAGAAACTGAACATTGAAAATCTCAGCAGCTCTTTGTAGAGTTATGTGGTCGCCATAGGTCCCACATTGTGACATACTTTTCAAGTAGCCATCCCAGTCATTCCCATCAACAAAATCTAACAAAGGTATTCCGTTTGAAGTAAACGGATTAGAACTGAGATCTTGAACAATTTCATCCCTTAAAGTTTCTGCTGATCTGAATATTCCGTGTGTGGCTAGCTGATCAGATATGGCAGAGAACTGGCAATTTCTGTCTGGTGCTGGGTCAAACCGTATCCTCAATTGCAAGGACATGAATTCCTCCAGTCTGTCTCCATGTGTGTACGGTATCAAACATGGATGTAAAGGTTTTGCAGACTTTGAAGATTTAGAGCGTGTTCTTTCTTGCAATCGTATTGTGCTTGTCACATCAGACACGAAGAACCATTTCACATGCATTTTGGGGTCACCAGGGATCTGAAACTGAACTTTGTATTTTGAAAGCTTTACATTTCGTTTCACAACTGTGCCAGTCAATACCCGAAACCTCTTTGAAACTCGATGGGCACTATCTTTCATCCTGACCAAAACAGCATCACCAACATGATACGCAGATGGTGGATTTTGTTTAGATGCATTTCTGATCATCCGATTATGACAGTGCTCAGTGGCTTTCTTTGCCTTTTTTCTCAGTCTCCTCCACTTAACCTCAAAATTGCTTTGCTGTTTCAGGGAGGGTACATTTGGTTGTGGATTGTTTGCTGATTCCTTTCTGACAGTGGATGGAGACCCTGCTAAGGGATGCACTACTCTATTGCTTTTTCTCCCATAATATACATCAAATGGAGACACCCAGCTTAACACTTCCTTAGGGTCCTCATTTAGCACTCTTGAATATTCTTGTAGACGCTTAACCCAGTTAACCCCACTTTTCTGAAAATTCACCAGATCATACATCATCTTTTTTCGTAGTATTCTGTGTGACCTCTCTACCTTTCCTTGGCTTTGGGGATGGTATGGTGAACTCTCTATTATTCTGACTTGCATGGATTCCATCAGCCTTCGAACTGCTCCTTTAAATTCTGCACCTCCGTCGTGTTGCAAAACTTTGGGAGGGCCATGTTCCCAGTAAATATCATGAAGATGTTTTGCTATCTCTGCACTCTCTTTGCCCTTTAATGGTCTCAGCCATACATAGCGACTAAACACATCAATTACCGTCAGAATGTATCGATATGTAGAACGACCATGACTCATTTTCATTTTCCCCATATCCAGGAGGTCAACCTGATGGCGATCTTGTACCTCTTTGGCCCTGATGAGCCTAGGAATAGGTTTGTTTGCAAACCTAGCCCTATGAAGTTGGTAATTTTTGGATCCATCCAGGACTTTTTGAATCTTTAGTTCACTGATGCCTGAATATTGCTCATTCATTCGTTTATTCAACCTCCTGGCACCAGATCCCTTCGTGTCATCCAGACCATTTTGAACAATTCTATCAACTTTTGATGTTAGAGTTACTGGTTTGCCGGCACACAATAATGTCGGACCATCCTGGCTGAGAGAATATACATCCCTGTTCCTCCACAGCCTCATTAAGGCATTTTGTTGAGCTCTCGTACGTTCAGCTACAGGAACACTGTTGAGGTAAAATGAACATTTTCAGTCTTTTTATAATAATTTCAGTTCATTATACCAGCTTACTTGTTTTTGCCTTGGAAAACTGCAAGTCCCAGAATGCACCACTAGCAGGCCAGTGCAGCCTGCTTTTTATTTTAAGTGGAAGCACCTGTGAGTGCACATTGTTTGTAAACTGCCAATAAACAATACAGAAGAAGAAGAAGAAGAAGAGCAGGCCCTCTCAGCAAACATTTCAGCAGAGACAGACAAAGGAGTAACACACAGCATATCTACTCGTGGTGCAGCCAAAGAAGCCACTGGTAAAGTAACTTGTTGAGTTTAGTGCAAGGATTATTAGACGTGTTGTTATAGTGATCTATGGTTGATGATGATGATTGTATAAATTGTTAGGTTTTGTGTAAGGATAACAAAACAAGCAGCATGCTTATCAGTTTGCTGCATGCATATGAATTTGTATTTTGTTGATTTATAGAGTGAACAATGATGCTTTCCTTAAAACCCCTATGCTGTATACTGTTGGCTGTCATTGAACAGTGTCTGTCATTTCTTGGTACTTGATACTGAAATTGTTTGAAATGTATTAGAGCTTTGTGCTTAACTTGTGCTTTTTGTGTTGGTTGTAATCTCATTCACTCATTTGTTGAATTTTAAAGTGCTTCAAATGTATTTTCTTTTTGGATAACTTAAGCTTTTTGTGTTTTGAAGGTTTTCAGCCTAGCTACCCAACCAGACCAAACAAATTCTAGAAAAAAAAGAAAACTGAGTTGGAAAGAGTTGTCCCGTGCGTCTTTTGGGGTTCCAGCACCAGGCCATTTCAAGTTGGGCCAGAGAGTAGACCAAAAAACACCTGGGAACTTGACAAACACTGAACTCGCCCCTCAGTTTGCTAACTATAACATTTTACACATCCTCACTCATTGCCTGCTGTTGTCCATACCCTTTAGATAAAACCCAAAGGGTGCAGGTCAGAAGAGTGGTTAATAGCAGATCTGTGGGGGGTGGAAGTCATAGGGCCCTATCTTGCACCCAGCGCAATTGACATTGTCACCGACGCACAGGGCTGGACTGGCAATCTGGCATACCGGGCGTTTTCCCGGTGGGCCGAGGTGCAATATGGGCCGAAAGTCCCGAATTTTTATTTTTAATTTTTTCCCCCATATAATGGTCTGACCGGCTGGCCCACGAAAGTAATTCATGAGCGGCCCTATTGACACTGGGCTGGCCCAATCACATCCCCTGGGCTGACCCAACACCAACCCCTTTCGATTTGGACCTGCCTACATAATGCATTAGGACGGTAAACAAATTCAGCGTTGCCCATGGAGATACGATACAACAACCTACGGTAAGCTTACTACTCATGAATTAAAACGTCTCTAAAATATGTTTGACTTAGGACCTATGTTCTATGGCCAAGTTCGTTTGCATTAAATACAAGACAATTCTGTAGCTGTTGCTAGCCCTCAGCCTACCCTACTCTGAAACAGCCAGCCATTAACCTACACTCTATGTTGTGTGTTTGAGTGGTGGGCTAGCCCCTTAGCCTATTGGTGCGCGGTGCCATGTCAATGTTCCGAAAGCCCAGTATTCCCAAACCCTGGTATTCCGAAAATATGCCAATTTGTCCAGATAGTGAATTATGATAGCCCGTTATACGCTCCAGTTTGCCCCCCACCCCCCGCGAAGTTCAGGGGACTTGGTTCAAACGTTAGTGCCACCTCATCAAGCGCGTTTCCTACAGGAGGAAATAGACTCCCTTTCTAGGAAAGGGAGCAATACAGTCTGTACCTCTCGTAGACGAGAACAGGGGGTTCTTCAGTCGCTATTTTCTGGTTCCAAAAAAGGACGGAAAATATCGACCGATCTTATACCTCCGTATTCTGAATAAAGCTTTAAAGTGTATGATGTATATTGTATTGTATTGAATTTAGATTAATTAAGACCACCACCTTAACACACAAACTCTTCTTGAACTCAAAGTAGTAGGTTCAGTGACGTGCGGTGAGACAGCTGTCTTCTGTAGCTTCTGCGAGCCCATGAATCAATGTTTCGTTGGAATCATGATGTAACGTTGTTGTTGTAGCGGGAATACAGCAATGCTATTTTCGAATTGGCAGGGCATATGATTATAGACTTCGCTAAGCACTGAAGCGACTGAAACGGTGAATTTTGATCACATTCAGCGAAGTTAACAGGTAAAACGGGAGAAAAATAGGGCGTCTGTAGGCCGTCCTGCCTAAAAGTAGGGCGTCCCATTTCTTCTTATTTTTTAGTAGACTATAGGGCAGACGCCCTGCTAGCTAAAAGCCTGGTTGGTGTAGACATTCGAGAGACCAAAAGGTGTGTTATCGAATTAAGTGGGCCGGTCTGGTTCAAAATGCCCGGGCCGATTTTTTTGTCCCAGTCCAGCCCTGGTTAGCTGTGCAAGCTATGCGAGCGCATCTCTTGGAGGAGGGGGAGGAGTGAAGGGGAGAGGGGGGAGCTGGCTCATTAGCATTTAAAGGAACAGGCACTCAATACAGGTCAATCTGTAGGGAGCTGTTCTTGACAGGGTGAAAAGGGTGCTGTATTAAATTATTCTTGTGGTATTGTGACCAAAATATGTTACTGGCATTTCATAAAGACCCCAAGGAACCATTTCAACTTGTGGTATTACTGATTACTGATTTCGCGGGGGCTTTTCCAAAAAGTTGCGGTGAAAATTGCGGTGTTTTTAGGTGTTTGTTGCGATGAAATTGCGGGAGCAAGTGAAAGTTGCGATAAAAAGTTGCTTATTTCCCTCTTTGTAATTATAATTGAGTTATTTGTTGAAAAATAAATAATAAATAAACAAACATTCTCTAAAGAACCAAACCGTTGAGAAATGGTCCTCTAAATAACCTTACCAACATGCCAAACAAAAGATTACCAGTACTACAAAAATGTAGCATAATAGGCTGTTCTGCCCTCTGCTTATTTAGGTCAGAAAATGTATATTGTTTGTATTGTTGTTATGGAAACGAACACAGGACTTTTACTTTGACATCATTCAAATGTTCGTCTTGTGGGAATGGCAACAGCTGTTAGACTGTTATCTAGAAACATAGCTAGTTATGCTACGTTATGCTAAACACGTAGGGGGAACAGTACATAGGATTTAATTATCCACAACGAAGTGCACCTGTTGGAATTACAAAAGGACCACAAGTAAGACTGAAGAAAATGTTAAGAATATCTCAGCCTACACATAAAACTGCGTTTAATTTCCATGCCTGGTGTAGCCATTCTCATTGTTTACAATGGATTAGAACTCTGCTAGTGTCTGCACCGTGTCTGCAGGGCAGGAGAAAGTTGTGGGAGACGACAATGATTTGTGAAATTTGCGCAAAAATTGCGGTGATGTGTTAAAATTGCTACATCGCGCTGAATTTGCGGGTAATCATTGAATTCGCGTGAATTGGCCGATCGCGACATCGTGAAATCCTGGAGGGTCTGACTATTTGTTTGACGCCTTTAATTAATCCTTCATCATACCCGCCCTCGGCCCACAGGCCTGCTGGTATATCTGCCAATTGAGGAGGATCATCCTCTGAAACCCTTTCTGAGACTGGCCATCTACAACAGAAATTAACTCTCCAGCAAGTTATCTTACAATGTACCCAGTCCTTTGACCAGTTTTTACATTTACTATTCATTATTGTGAAGTTCATACATTCATTGTTGTATCCCAATAATGTACAAAGCAGCTGCTATACTGATTTCCTTGTGTTGGGGTACTGAGTTCTTAGCATTTTTGATTAGCTTGGTTTTGTTTTGGTCAAATGAGTGGCAGAGACATGAAAGACACTAAAGTGAGAAACAAGTAGCCCACAACTGCTAAACACAATATGACATGCCCCACCGCTGAACCTGAGCAGCAGAATGGCAGCCGTGAGAAAATGCTCTTGGGCAACTTTTGCTCTTGGGCAACTTCTGAAGAATATCAACAGGTTTGATCACATCATTCCTGTTATTGCACAACCTGAAATTGCCGCACCTCTGCCTGCTCCTATGTACGTAACTGCCCACCACAAAACCAGCCTTCTCTTTAATGTGGACCGGGTCCCAGGAGAGACAAGCCTTCTCTTTAATGCAGGAGAGACCTGCAGAGACTTAGTTACCACTTGGCTGGTCAGTAATACTCCTGGCCATAAGAGTTTTTGATTCTTAAAACTGTCAACTCAGGCCATCTTGTCTTTGACCTTGCCTTTTGGACTGCCTCGTTGGAGCCTGGCTCTGCTGTCGGTTTTGTTCGGCCTCCAGCTGATCCCATTAGCTACTATTTTATCGAATGCCTGCTGTCTTTTCTTTTGCACTATCTGGCAAAGCTATCAGACTATGACAATGATGAGCCTTTTTGTGATATTTTACTTGGAAACCTTGAGGCAATACATCATATTAAAGTCAAAGTCGTTAATTGTTGTCACACAGCGCAACACGCATGCCGAAGAGGTTGCCAGTGAAATTTGTCCTCTGCCTTTAACCCATCCAAGCTGTCCTTCCTCAACATGATCTTCTGCATGTTTTTTATGTTGGGGTTCTTTGTGGACACGGGGAGAACATGCAAACTCCCACAGAAAGGCCCGGGAGATAGCCCACTTGAGCACCGAAGGCCTAGGGAGAACCCGCCCCCAGTACCAACAGCGCCCCTGTCACGTAGGTTCTGCTTCGTGACGCGCAATGATGGACACGGCCAAGCAATCACTTCAGTTTTGGTGTTATTTTATTTGTCCGCAGCCAAAGTTTAACAAAACAAAAAGTTTACTCACAAAAACGTACCTCACTTTATCAACAAACTTCTCAACAAAAACAAACAAGTCAATGTTGCCTTCTACACTATAATACCACAGTCTTCGATTTACCAAGTTTAACAACCTTGTCTCCACCTTGACATGTGTCTCCTACCCTCTCCCCGTACCTTTCTTCAGCGGGCTAGATATACCAGTTATCCCCACCCACTAGAAGAGCCCAACTATTTACGTTCACTCTTAAAGGCACCCAGTGCAACTTTCGAGGCTTAAAAATTAACATTCAGGGCCTGATTTACTAACATGCGACCGCTGCTTAATCTGCATTTGCACATTAACGCACGTGTTTTTGCGCATTTTCCGTGGTATTTATCAAACCAGATCTGCGCTAGGCAAACTGTGTTTACTCCGCCCTATATAGGGCCTGATTTACTAACATTGCGACCGCTGCTTAAACTACGTTCGCACATTAACGCACAGTGTTTTTGCGCATTTTCCGTGGTATTTATTTAGGAAGAGAAAATTAAGCTTCAGCGAAGTGGAGATAGATATATTGGTTCACGTTCGCTCAATCACTGAACCTGATTCAATGTGTGCGCTGCTATATTGTTGTTCCGCCCGCCATCATCTACAGCGAGATGTTTAAAAGAACACGATTATAAAGAATATGCTATTGGTGGCATTAATGCATAAACTGTCTATTATAACAATATAGATGTGTACATGGCGAGATTAATAATTTCTACAAGGGACATGGGTTCACTAAAATATATATTTGGACGTGGGTGCAATCAATGGTTCATATTACGTTCGGAAAGTTTGCGATTTCAAAAAAAGTCCTGTTTGATGTCTCTAATTTCAGCTGTGGCAGTGGGGAAATGTATTGACCAGTGCGCCGTAGCAATGCATCGAGTACCTGTGTGAATATTTGGCTGAGTGAAGGCTGAGATATACCAACTGCTGATGCTATAACTGTTTGAAATGATCCGATGCCACTATTTGCAATGTTGTCCAGAGTTTACCAACTGATTGAATGGAATGTGATCTCTGGTTGGAGGGTTAGATGTCGTCTCTGATCTGGTTCAGTAATTGAAGTATTGCGTGGCTGGTTAACCTGTACCGTCTAATGATTTGTGGTTCATTTAACTGAAAATGTGTTATACGAGTTGAAAAAATTATTTCTGTGCCCTGTCTCTGTCTTCTTTCTTCGCCTTGCTCTTATCACTGCTGCCATATCAACGTTTTCAGACTCAATGTAAATGCGCTTCCTGGTTAAGACGTGCTTTTATGAGGCTATTTTACGCCAGAAATGGGCGCAATCCTGTTAGTAAATCAGGCCCTCAATTTCTAGTCTTTTTTACACGTAGTAAGTTTCAATACTAGTGATGGCGAAATGAAGCTTCATGAACCCTCAAAGCTTTCCAGCCAGACATATTGAAAAAAGGTTCACTACTCGAAGCGTCGTTCGCTCTCTAGTGACACCTGCAGGTCAATAAAAAACACGGTGTAAGAAAGATTTTCTCGGGACAGTGAATTTGTTAAATTTGTTGTGGTGCGCAAGGCCTGCTAAACATGAACACAAACGTATGGTCGAAGAAAACGTTTCTCCATTAATTCAAATTTCATTGTAGGCGAATACAATGACAATAAAGGCTTTGTTTTTGTATTCTTTGTTCTAATAATAGTTTGATCTACTTATTAAAGATTATATGGTGGTACAACGGTAAGCAACGTCGACTTGACCGTTGGTCTGTTTAGTTTTGAATCCTGATCAAAGCGAATTTTAAACGATGCTTTAGATTAAAAAAAAAAGCCTGTAAATTATCTTTACTCTCCATGCCGTTGGAACATAGTGAAAGTGCTTTTGGAATACTGGTCAGTACTTTTGTAAAACCAATGAGTGCTTTTGGACAACTGGTCAGTGCAGGGCACTGAAAAGGGGAGAAAGTGCTTTGTGCAACTGGATCAAGGTCTTTCTCTTACTAACTGGCTCCATAACTCTATCTCAAATAATCTATACTACCAACAACACCAAACAATCTAAATCTCCAACTACCGCTAAATCTCCAACTATCGCTAATTCTCCAACCACTGACAATAACTACCACGAATACAAGATGAGTTTTGGGACGTCGTATAGTCGTAGTGTCCCGCGAAAAGTGAACGAAAGAACCACTTGGTGAAGCACTTGATACAAATGAGGCTTCAGACGTCACCGGTGACGTCATCTCGGCAAAACGATACAAGCCTCGATACACGCTCCGGTGAGGAAGTGCTTCATTTTCGCCACACAAGCTCCGAAGCCTCTGGTTCATTTGTAACATCACCACTCCATACCATTACATATCAACATTCAAGGAGCAAAGATGAGACGTCTTTGTGTGGTGAGAACTGATAGAAAATTGATAACAACAACAATCTTTATTTATTGGTGCCACCAATAAATAAAGCAGGATTCCCGTCGGCAATTCTCTGAGTTTTCCGAACGCGTGACTTCACTATTTGCGTGCCTATCAAACAGTAGCGGTCTTTGTGACAGCCCCATTGTCAGAATCGAACCCAGGATGATTATGCTATTGGTTGGGGATTTTTTTGTATGCAAATACAATGACAATAAACGCTTTTTGAATTTCTATTTCCCATACCAGCCAATCCTCTCACTGCAAGTAGTTCTATCCAACAACCTAACCTAACCAATGCAATAACTGCTCAACCATATAGATCCTGATCAGCAGGTTACAACAATGATGCACAACTGGCTGGTGAGACGCAAAACGCGCAGCATGTTGCACCCAGAATCCGTAAAGGCTCTCCTTCACAGTACAACATGCACTCTCCCTCTCCTCTCCTATTCTTTCTGCTAGGCAGACTAAAGTACACTGTTCCTGCCCTGCATATCCTGCCTTTTCAGTGCACGTGGCAGTCAAAGGCCTGTAAGACCCAGTGTCCTGCATTTCTTGGATCCCTTGATGCAGAACCATCTCAGGCATACTAAGGAGGATGCATTGCAGATCCCCCCAGGGTGTGCAGGCCACGTTAACAATCTCTGCACAATCATGAGGTTCTCCATCCTCTTCTGTAGGGAGCACAGTAGCAGCACTCAACACATTACATTGCTGTACCTCGATAGTGTGTAGACCTCACAGAATCATCACTCAACACATTACATTGCTGTACCTTGATAGTGTGAAGACCTCACAGAATCAGCAATCAACACATTACATTGCTGTACCTTGATAGTGTGTAGACCTCACAGAATTAGCACTCAACGCATTACATTGCTGTACCTTGATAGTGTGAAGACCTCACAGAATCAGCAATCAACACATTACATTGCTGTACCTTGATAGTGTGTAGACCTCACAGAATTAGCACTCAACGCATTACATTGCTGTACCTTGATAGTGTGAAGAACTCACAGAATCAGCAATCAACACATTACATTGCTGTACCTTGATAGTGTGTAGACCTCACAGAATTAGCACTCGACGCATTACATTGCTGTACCTTGATAGTGTGTAGACCTCACAGAATTAGCACTCAACGCATTACATTGCTGTACCTTGATAGTGTGAAGACCTCACAGAATCAGCAATCAACACATTACATTGCTGTACCTTGATAGTGTGTAGACCTCACAGAATTAGCACTCAACGCATTACATTGCTGTACCTTGATAGTGTGAAGACCTCACAGAATCAGCAATCAACACATTACATTGCTGTACCTTGATAGTGTGTAGACCTCACAGAATTAGCACTCAACGCATTACATTGCTGTACCTTGATAGTGTGAAGACCTCACAGAATCAGCAATCAACACATTACATTGCTGTACCTTGATAGTGTGTAGACCTCACAGAATTAGCACTCAACGCATTACATTGCTGTACCTTGATAGTGTGTAGACCTCACAGAATCATCACTCAACACATTACATTGCTGTACCTTGATAGTGTGAAGACCTCACAGAATCAGCAATCAACACATTACATTGCTGTACCTTGATAGTGTGTAGACCTCACAGAATTAGCACTCAACGCATTACATTGCTGTACCTTGATAGTGTGAAGACCTCACAGAATCAGCAATCAACACATTACATTGCTGTACCTTGATAGTGTGTAGACCTCACAGAATTAGCACTCAACGCATTACATTGCTGTACCTTGATAGTGTGAAGACCTCACAGAATCAGCAATCAACACATTACATTGCTGTACCTTGATAGTGTGTAGACCTCACAGAATCAGCACTCAACGCATTACATTGCTGTACCTTGATAGTGTGTAGACCTCACAGAATTAGCACTCAACGCATTACATTGCTGTACCTTGATAGCGTGTAGACCTAACAGAATCAGGTGATCCCTGAAGCACCTGGCTGGGGAGAGTTGTGAGGCCTTTAGTTCCAACAGCAGCACAGACACTGCATGTGGCACCAGCATGATCACGTCATGATACCCAACCAGGTCTCTTGATACCCTACATGATCACGTCTTGATACCCCACCAGGTCTCTTGATACCCGACAAGGTATCTTAATACACCCACCAGGTCTCTTAATAGCCCATCAGGTCTCTTAATACCTCACCAGGTCTCTTAATAGCCCACCAGGTCTCATAATACCCCACCAGGTCTCTTGATACCCCACCAGGTCTCTTGATACCCCACCAGGTCATGTCCTGCTACCCCACCAGGTCATGTCTTGCTACCCCACCAGGTCTCTTGATACCCCACCAGGTCTCTTGAGCTCAATACTGCCTTCTCCGCAGCCGCCACGGCCCTCATCCGCGCCATTTAACTCTGTCTGTGTGATGGGCCTGTCTGTCTGATCAATATCGCAAAGAACATTTAAAACATTTGTTATGCATTAGCAGCAGTGGCGGCTGGTGACATTTGTTTGGGGGGGGGGGGGGGCGTAGTTGGGCGGCGCGGTTTAAATAGCACTCCGCAATGAGAAGAAAACAGGTTTCGAGTAGAATATTTGTTGCTGAGGTTAACACTTCCAACACTAAGGCCTTTTTTGACTCTGTTAAGTATTCTGCCATGCCTGATATTTTTGTATATTTCACCTAACTAAAAACCATGAGGCCAAAGTGTAATTTATGATTACTAGTGCAGTGCCCGTAGGAATCATGCATTCTGTAGTGTTAGCAGACGTAGGTGTAGCTGTTGGGTAGTGTAATAGCAAGACATATTTGCACTCCACATAGGTACAGGTTACACTGAAGTATTATTGTGATGCATGTTTCCTTTTCATTAAGAAATGTTTTAATGTTAGCCTTTTTGGAGATATACCAACAAATAAAGTTTGAGATTATGTAGTGGATGCAGTTGAATATAGATGTCAAAGTTGCTGTCTAAACTATAAACTAAATGTCATAAAGAAAGAAATTATTTAAAATGAAGTTATGGTTGAAATAGGATCACTTCTTTATTGTAAGCGTAAGTGTAGGGTAAGAATGGTCATGCAGTTGGACTCAAATGTAGGTTCATTTTATTGAATGTATGTAGCCTACTGTACTGTAGGCTACTGTATGACTTCGATGAAGCTAGCTTTGACAGCCCATTCTCAGACAGATCGTAATCTAATTATGTCCTTACAATGGGAACACAGTTTAAATACTCTGACTGGAGATGGCGTTACTATCCCCCACCCGAATTCAGTGCAGGACTGGGAGGATAACATGACGACGTGGGCTCAACATAACTTACAGCGAGATTTGCGCGTATTTCGTGGACTCCATAGCAACAGATGGGAAAGCAATGGACAATCTGAAAGCCTCCGAAAATATTCATATTGTTTATTAGTATAGCGTATTTTTATAGTACATTTCTGCACTTATTTGACTTACAACTTGGCAAACTCATTTCATAAGCATGGTTGAAATGCAACTGTGATTACAGCACTTATTCATGGCATATGCAAAACGCATGAATTTTACTCTATACAACTCTCTCTCTGAATTCATAGTTCGCGAGATATTTCTATTTTATCGTTTGCGTTTGGATTACGCATGGATTACTATTCCCTGTCTGTTAGATGACTGTACAACTCTAGACATTACTTTGAAACTTAATATAAAGAAGCTTATATAAACAAATAGATAAAATCAATCACTGTTTTAAGATTACCTGAGCAAAAGTCTGTATCTGTTCACCAAGAAGAATTTGAATGCGGACCTCCTTATCGTATCCAACGCTATTCTGAACTTTGAGTGAAGGCAGGATAGTTTTAATACCGCTAATATTGTTTGTGACGTAATTTGTGACGTCATTTCGGTGCTACGGGAAACGATAACCCATTAGTGCCTACGGGAAACGGTAAAATACAAATATCTCGCAAACTATGATTTCAAAAATCTTCAAAATCAAGGATGCACAGGTTCATGACATGCGTAAGCTACATGCGAAATCTCATAACTAACGTAACTACCGTCAGGGAGATACGCCCTAGACAGACTGACAGACACACAGAGATTCCTGGATTTATAAATAGATATTCTAGAACACCTCAGCAAAAAAAAAAAATGAAAGTAAAAGGAATGTAGTAAAACAAGTTTTTTATTAAAATGAAATCTAAAGACACTAGTTTGAGAGGTGCTCAGACTTTGTATAAAAACAGATTGTTAATATTTTGGAAGTTTTCTTTTTTACTCTGAACCTTGTAAACATAGGTATTTGCTCCACACAGGTCAGTTTAACATTCAGAAAGTGTGTGTGGTTTCAATAGTAATTATAAGTTATATAGAAAGTGACACTTTTCTTCACTTAGACCACTATGCATATTGATGAGAAAGGTGTGAATATTCTGGGACATCTTGGTCAAAGACAATGGCCATGACGTAATGGCCCTGGAATGTCTTTGTGGCCCTCTACCCCCTACAGGTTTTCTGGACACATCATGAACCAATGGTGATCACTGAATTACCATCCCCTTATCATATGAATAGTTGTCATTTGCTAATGGGAGGGTCAAAACCTCACTCAGAGGCTGAAATGTGCAAAGGATAAGTTATACTCTCCTTACAAAGTGATTATTTATACTTTAGTTTCAAACTGTATATATTTAAAAAGTAAAGGGTTCAAGGTTGCTGTGGGTTTTAGTTTTATGTTTGTAGGACAAAAACTCATGGAGATTTTTAATTCTATTAATAAAAATACAACCAAGTGCCCCACGGGGCACCTTAGTACTTGGAAGGATTAAAGGACTGTATATTTCTGCTTTCACTACATGACACTGCATGAGATGGTACATATGGGTGTGGTCTGCAATGGGAATAGGGACCAATTAGCACTGCACTGAATTACATCAACATGAATGATTGTTACACTATAACAATTACACATAACCAATATTATTAAGACACATTTCATAGTGGACATTACACTAAGCAACATAGATCTCATTCGTATTATATTTACAGTATGAACAGTATGAACTCATCCTTATTACATAAGTCAATATAAGATAACCTATAGAGAACATGCTAATGGCTACTATTATGCTATTTATTATGCTAATCGCAAATCGCTGCTAATAGCAATGTAAAGCCCACTACAAACACTATAACTTCATGAAACACACACTTTTATCAAGTACGCGCACAATGCCTCACATATGTATTGAAACAATGATGATTGGAAAACTAGGCACTCAGTATGTTTAACAACTCAACTATTACTGCCACTGAATTGGCTACGAATGAAATGTATCGATATTACAATAGTCAACAAAAACAAAGCTTTATTTCAAGAACACACAGTGCTCAACACTATCCAATAACAATTATTATTATACGGCTCTTCAGAATGTTCCAAAATGTACCGTTGATTTGAATGGGCCATCCCTATGTTCTTCCATACATTAATTCCTGCTAACAGACCGTTGCGAAAAGATAATAACCGCTGTCCTTGGCAACGGGTTTTGTGCTTCTAATTCACATCTTTCATATCATTCTGCAAGAAGTCCGGTAATTTTAACGTAACAGACTCATGGTAATTTGAAGTCAGCAAGTAATGGGTTGCTATGCAACACCTGAAACTTCAAAGTTCTATTTGCTTGAAGAACTATTTATTTCTAAACGGGACTCATGAAACGGCAACTAAATCATTAAAAAGAGGTATGTTGGAGGAATGTCTTCTGTCATTTTTGGCAAGTAACCGTATAATAAGCGGTATAATGTATTGTCCGTCGGTTATTAGCCAAAAAAAAAATCCCTTCAGGACGAAACAACACCCTCCACTGCGCGTCGGGGTGTTGTTCTCCCCGTCGGGATTTATTTTTGGCTAATGACCTCCGGACAATTCATTATCCCTTACTCAACAAACTGTAACTTGAAAACGCATTACTCACTGAACAGCCTGCTAACAGCTCCGGTTAGCATACAGGCTGGAGGAGTAACTCCTGGTGTAGGTCCTCCCGCGATCAGTGGTTGTCTTTTCAATTTTTAAATCCGGACGTTCCCTATGTTTTAGTTTCTTCTTATCGACGACTGATGGTCGATTGAAAGGTGTTCCACGAATAGATACAACGGAGTTTTCAGTCGCCATACTCTCAGATTAAAAGTTTCTGCTTGCTATGATTCTCCTGTAGATATGTGATATTTATATGGGATGTGAGGGAATGACAAAAGGTCTCTGATTCGACCAGTTCAGTCGCGATGATATAAGAAACCCTGTCATTGGCTGGGGCGCATTGAAATGCGCCCAAAGAACGGACTGTCATCCGCCAATGAGAAGCTGTCCTGCCCATATTTCTGGTGCTCATAGACTTCCACATGGCCGGCGCCAAGAATGGCTTCTCTCAGTGATAACGAATGGCAATATATTATATTTGTTCACATTTAAGTGGTTGTTGGCAGGGGCTTACAGGTCTCCCGCACACATTTAACGCGTTAAAACAGTACATTTCTTATTTTAATTATTTGATTTATATTTTTATTGTTTTTTGACATTTTTTTTTCATCTCAAAATTGTAGGAGGGGTGGCGCCCCAGCATCATGCGCTCTCCCTCTCCTCTCCTATTCCTCCCACTGGGCAGACTAACGTACACTCTTCCTGCCCTGTATATCCTGCCTTTTCAGTACGCGTGGCGGTCAAAAGCCTGAAAGACCCAGTGTCCTTCATTTCTTGGATCCCTTGATGCAGAACCATTTACACAGAGAACCATATCAGGGTTACTAAGGATGCATTGCAGATCCCCCCAGGGTGTGCAGGCCACATTAACCATTTCTGCACTCTGACCATGTGGTTCTCCATCCTGTGCAGCAGGGGGCAGAGTAGCAGCACTCAACACATTACATTACGGTACCTTGATAGTGTGTAGAACTCACAGAATCATAACTCAACACATTACATTGCTGTACCTTGATAGTGTGTAGAACTCACAGAATCAGGTGATCCCTGAAGCACCTGGCTGGTGAGAGTTGTGAGGTATTTAGTTCCAACAGCAGCACAGACAGTGCATGTGGCACCAGCATGATCAGGTCTTGATACCCCACCAGGTCTCTTAATACCCCACCAGGTCTCTTGATACCCCACCAAGTCTCTTGATACCCCACCAAGTCTCTTGATACCCCACCAGGTCTCTTGATACCCCACCAGGTCTCTTGATACCCCACCAGATATCTTGATACCCCACCAGGTCTCTTGATTACCCCACCAGGTCTCTTTATACCCCACCAAGTCTCTTGAGCCCAATACCCCGCAAACAGGGAACGTCCCCAGGACGTTATCAGGACATTCACAAGTTCCCCAATCGTCCCCAATTGGTCCCCGCCACAACGTTCGCTAGAGGACGTTACCAGAACGTTTTTGACGATCGTAGCAAGTCTACCTTTGGTCCTTCTGTGACGTTCGCATGAGTCTGAAATCGGACTTTTAGGGAACATTATAATTTGGTCTCTCAGCACATGTCCCCAGGACGTCCTTCAAAAACGTCCCCGTTACCTTTACCTGTGGTCCTCATGCGTGACGTTCGCATGAGCCTTAAAACGGACTTTTAGGGAACCTTATAATTTAGTCACTCAGCACACGTCCCCAGGACATCCTTTAAAATCGTCCCCATAACCTTTACCTGCAGGTCCTCTGCGTGACGTTCGCATGAGCCTTAAAACGTACTTTTAGGGAACGTTCTTATTTGGTCTCTCAGCATACGTCCCCTAGCCTGGATACCAGCCCAAACCCCGCCCACACATTTTTTGGTCAAGGAGATTTGGTCTGGCTCTGGGCTAATTGGGAGAGAGTTTCATCGGTCGGATAAAACCGGACCAATCAAATTGTCAGGGCGAGCTTTATACGTTGATGGACAGATACCAACGCTTGAGTTGAATTAACCGGTAGATTCGAACTCCGACCAAGATGGCCGCGTCTCGGGTGCTTAGTGGGGAATATTTTATGTGAATTAAGCTATCTACACGACTTTTTAATGTCTACATTGACTCGGCTAGTTGTGCATGTGCAACACGAATGTTGCAGAGTATTGTTTGTCTTAACTAAAGCTCTCTAGACCATTATCGTTAGATCATTGCTAACGCGTACACAAAAAACCCATTGAAACAAACTGTAGCTTGTAGCCTTAATGCTAATTAATTAACGTGAGCAGGCATATCTCAACAGACATTGACAGCGCATTCATTTTGAAAGAGGAACAGAGAAACGCGATCAAGGCATTTGTCGATTGAAAAGATGTTTTTGCCGTCCTTCCTACGGGATCAGGTAAAAGTTTAATCTATCAGATGGTAATAGGCTACTACGTTGCTCTGATTGGTTCTAGGTATCCAATTCAGCGAATAGGCATTTTCTTTCCTGGTTCGTTGAAACACGCCCCATAATCACAGCCCAAAGGTTCGGTATCAGACTCATATTCTGACTAGAATCATGAGTATGACATCGTCAGGCTATACGTCCCCAGGACGTCCTTCAAAAACGTCCCCGTTACCTTTACCTGTGGTCCACTGCGGGACGTTCGCATGGGCCTTAAAACGGACTTTAGGGAACGTTCTTATTTGGTCTCTCAGCATACATCCCCAGGACGTCCTTCAAAAACGTCCCCGTTACCTTTACCTCTGGTCAACTGCGGGACGTTCGCATGAGCCTTAAAACGGACTTTAGGGAACGTTCTTATTTGGTCTCTCAGCATACATCCCCAGGACGTCCTTCAAAAACGTCCCCGTTACCTTTACCTCTGGTCAACTGCGGGACGTTCGCATGAGCCTTAAAACGGACTTTTAGGGAACGTTCTTATTTGGTCTCTCAGCATACGTCCCCATGACGTCCTTTAAAAACGTCCCCGTAACCTTTACCTGTGGTCCTCTGCGGGACATTCGCATTCGGTCCTTCCAAAACGCCCCCTTGACGTCCTCTGATGGTCCTCTCTGAACCAGAGGTTCCGCTAGAGAAAAATGTTTTTCATTTGCCCGACATTGTAATGATAAGCCGGCCAAATATCTAACCTATTTCTGCTTCTAAATTGGCCTAGGGTCTATTGAAGAAAACTGACGGCCTGCGTAGCTTAAATAATAACATAATCAGGTAGTTTAGAATGCAACATGTTTATTTTCCTAAGTTTACAATGGGAAACAAAAACATTAATGTCTGATGCGCGTCAATAAGTGGCCTTTAATAGCAACCTGCTGTGGCGTTTAAATGAGCGCCGCAACATGGTCATTGCTCTGTTCAATGAGAGCAGAGATTCTTAAATTATTCGACCCTCTTGTGAATCCTTTGCGTCGCCTTTTCGCAGTGCTAACAGAACATTTTACTGTGACTATCAATTACCTCGCACCTTAGCCAAGAGAACTTGACACTCCATAAAGACATAAACGCCCGACATTTCGGCTTTTTCTCTGGTGATGCTGTTCGAACATCTAGGGCTTCAGGTATTCAGTGTTGGGAAAGTTCACTTTCTACATGAACTAGCTCAGTTAATTGTTCATAATTCAAAATTTTGAACTAAGTTCACAGCTCCAATTTTCAATATGCTGCGAGTGCGAGCTATAATTTTTCCAAATCTCTGTCTGCAAGCCTACCGCTCTCAGCTCCTGCGCGCTCACGCACGGGCATAGACAGTAGGCTATAATAAAATGAAACCCTTTCAAACGCAACACTGCAGGTATTACAGGTTCATCCTCGTCAGACAGTTTACCCTCATCAGTTGTGCTTGGCCTCTGAAAAAAAACTTTTAAGGCTAGTCTGCTTGGCCATGTTGGATCCTTCTCACTCAGTTCGCTCCTCGTTTGAAACCGAGGGTTTGCCCTTTATTTAAAATGCAGCATATGCGTGTTGTTAATTAACTTTCTAACGGCAGATTAGCCTGTTCCTTTAAAACATAATAAGGGCAGTACACGTTTGCTTTATAGGCCTAAATATTAGGATTGTTGTCAAATCCAGATTATGTTTGCGAGACGGGATTTTTAAGAAATTCCAATCAGACAATTTGACCAGTGAGCTCTATACATTCTGTTGCAGCATCTTTGAAGGCCTGTGGAAAGCTCAATGTTAAAGCTAGACACTTGATAGACCTTCCTATGTAGGCCTATGCATTGTATTGGAATCATGCAGACATTACATTTAGCTATAGCACAGATCAGTAGAGAAGCATTCATATTAATTTGATTTCATCATTCTTAGTTTGGCTAGTTTTTCTGCCTCCCTGCCCGCACGTCTGTGACGTGCCATGGATGTTAATTAAAAAAGGAATCATTAAGGAAAACCCTCAATGCGTAGTGACTGAGATCGCTACAATATGCTTTTACTCAAACCCTCGGAAAAAAATGACTAAGTTTGTTGGCTGTCTCACACTGTGATAAGCCTGTTAAAGTGACACAATAGTAATCAGACAGTGTTAGTACAGTAGGTAGCGAACTGGTTTAGTAATAGGACGGTTTACGGTTCAATTCCCATGCCTGCAATCAAGTTTGTAAGGGTGTGTGTCTGTGTGTGTGTCTATGCATATCATATGAAATGTGAAATATAAATGAACTTGAACTTGTGTGTGTGTGCGCCCTGTAAGCAAAATGACGGCTCTGTGCCCATTATTATTTTATTTTCTTCATTTAGCTCAGCAAAAACGGTCGTGCCTGCTACGTCCGCGGTGCGTCCCTGAATAACGACCCCAGGGGGTCTAAAACAACGTCGTGCAAAACGTCCTTGAGTTGTCAAGGGAACCATACACATTTACGTTTTTAGAATGTTCAGAGAGACCATTACAGGACGTTGAGGGGACGTAATTTTGCTTACAGGGTACTGCCTTCTCCGCAACCGCCACAGCGCTCATGCATGCCGGCAGAACTCGTGCTGAGAAAAGGGTCTAGCTGAGAAAAGACACAGCTACTGCTCCACACACACACACACACACACACACACACACACAAAGCTACTGCTCAACATACAGACACACACAGCTTCTGTTCAACACACACAAACACAAACACAAACACACACAAACAAAGCTGCTGCTCAACACACATACACACACACAGCTACTGCTCCACACACAAACACACAAAAATACACACACACAAACACAAAAAAACACATACACACAAGCACACACACACACACACACACACACACACACACAGCTGCTGCTCAACACATACAAACTCACTGCTCCTCTCTGAGTGATGGTTCTGTTTATGTGATGGGCCTGTCTGTATGATGTTCCTGTCTGTGTGATGGGCCTGTCTGGCTGTGTGATGGGCCTGTCTGTCTGTCTGATGGACCAGTCTGTCCACTGATCCTGTATGTGTGATGGGCCTGTCTGTCTGTCTGATGGACCAGTCTGTCCACTGCTCCTGTCTGTGTGATGGGCCTGTCTGTCTGTGTGTTAGACCTGCCTGTCTGTGTGATGGTCCTGTCTGTGTGATGACCTGTTTGTGTGATGGTCCTGTCTGTGTGATGGGCCTGTATGTGTGATGGGCCTGTCTGTCTGTGTGATGGCCTGTCTGTGGATGGGCCTGTCTGTCTGGTGGACCTGTCTGTCTGATGGGCCTGACTGTGTGATGGGCCTGTCTGTGTGATGATGCTCCTCTCGGTGTGCCTGCCCCTTTCTACAGACACAAGTGTTTCCAAGCCGTCTCAGAGTGCAAGGAAAGGTTATTAGGCTCTACACAAATAGTACACACTCTCTGAGATACTTCAGTGCTCTGTTAGACTACCATAGTGGTTGCAAATTGAGTTAAAAGACAGGTTGTTGGTTGTTGGTATCATTAAGGTAACATGCATACATAATTCCCAACACCCAACACTAACATCAAAAACCTTGGTGTAACTATCAACCAAGACCTCCTACTTGACTCACACATAAAACAGATCTCAAAGACATAATCTTTTCATTTGCGCAATATTGCCAAAATTAGAAAGGTCCTCTCCCTCCAAGATGCAGAAAAACTAATCCACGCATTTATTACCTCCCGCCTTGATTATTGTAATGCTCTCCTGTCCGGATGCAGCATCAACACAATAAAGAGCCTCCAACTTATACAGAACGCTGCTGCTCGTACACTCACCAGAACTAAAAAATATGAACACATCTCACCGGTACTCGCCTCTTTGCATTGGCTCCCCATCAAAAGTAGAATCGATTTCAAAGTACTCCTGCTAACATATAAAGCCCTAAACGACCTGGCTCCAAACTACCTTAAGGAATTAGTCGTCCCCTATTGCCCTCCAAGGCTGCTCCGTTCCCAGAGTCAGGCCTCCTGGTAATTCCAAGAATATCAAAAACCACAATAGGAGGCAGTGCCTTTAGCTATCGAGCCCCTCTCCTCTGGAACAATCTTCCTGCCTCCATCAGAGATGCAGACACCGTGCCTATATTCAAATCAAGACTTAAGACATCCCTCTTTAGTGCATCCTAAAGCCAAAAGTAATCGCGTCAACAAACCCATCACCTGCTGTGCCACCCACCCAGGCATATCCGAACACAAATATTGTTCTAATAAAAATCAAAATTAAAATATGTGCTACAGACAGCGCGTGTTGTACCGTGTAGGAAGGCCTTCACGGTTCCCGGGTACAGCATACGGCGCGTGTTGCGACTATCACCAGCCACATGGGCACTGCTGCCCTGCAACCCTAACAAAACTTACGACTAAAATCTCTACATATACTAAACTAAACTAAATGCTCAATGCTAGCAAAACTAAAACATATCTAAACACATGCAATACCCCCCTAATCAACAAAACTGGGCTACAGACAGCACATGTTGTACCGTGTAGGAAGGCCTTTACGGTTCCCGGGTACAGCATACGGCGCGTGTTGCGACTGTCACCAGCCAAATGGGCACTGCTGCCCTGCAACCCTAACAAAACTTACGACTAAAATCTCCACATATACCAAACTAAACATAATGCTCAATGCCAGCAAAACTAAAACATATCTAAACACATGCAATACATCCCTATTCAACAAAACTGGGCTACAGACAGCGTATGTTGTACCGTGTAGAAGGGCCTTTACTAAACATATCTTTTCCCTTTCTCTTACTCTCTCTCCTTCCATATCACATTGCTTATGCCTATAATAACACTGATAAAATAGCCATAATGCCTACTGTTGAATCCACTACCCAAATGTATCTCCCTATCTGTTTCTGAAATTGATGCCTACTAACATAAATGTTCTCTCCCCCTTATAGCATGTTCCCATCGCTGATGGAAGTGGAACTATTGCTCCTCACCCCCACCACTCCGCATCTACGCACATGGACAGCTGAACTCTACCCACTCACTTTCTTCCTTTTCTTCCCTTTTCTCTCCCTAATAATCAGGACTATCTCCGCTATGGGACGCTGCTGTAGTCTCTCCACCTGGTCTACTTGGAGAAACCCTCAGCCAATCGCACCCACCGCCACTGCATTGACGTACACCTACTCTACCCAATACCCTATGCTAGCATTTATATACAATATACATTATTGCCACCACTGAAATGTTTCTCTGTCCCTACATCTCTTACTCCTGTAACAGTAACCCTATAAGTACAGTAATCTGGTCTTGCCTGTATCATGTGTCTGTATACTTACTATGTCCAGCGACCAAATGCTGGCTGTGTAACCCCTGTTGCTTCCTTTCCCCTTCTGCCACACAACCCTCCCCCTTCCCCCCTTCCTCCCTTCCTGTCTCCACCCGGCCGACCTCAAGCAGATGGGTCCTCCCTTATGTGCCGTGGTTCTGCCTAAGGTTTTTTTTTTTACACATCCATTTTATGTTGAAATGCAAGCTGCATCGATTATTGGATTGTTCATAGAAAGTCAAAATTGTGACAAGGAAAAGCTTTTTCTCTCATAAAAAATAGAGAAGGTAATTCATCTGTTGATTTTCTTTAATTATCAAACACAAAGTAGGAATGTAGAAAAGACTCTAATTAGCAAACTCAAATGTTTTAAAAGTCGAAATGGATTGATAATCGTTTTATCGGTTTAGAATTGATAATCGTTTTTTTTACACATCCATTTTATGTTGAAATGCAATTATCGATTGATTATCGAATATCAATTCGAAACCGATAAAACGATTATCGATGCATTTTGACTATTGAATCATTTGAGTTTGCAACTCAGAGTCTAAATTGAAGAAAATCAACAGATGAATTTCCTTCGCTATTTGCTTTATTAGAGTAAAAGCTTTTAATGGTCACAATTTTGACTTTCTATGAGCAATGCAATAGTCGATGCAGCTTGCATTTCAACATAAAATGGATGTGTAAAAAAAAAAAAAAATTAAATTACAAAATCGATTTTAAATCGATAATCGATAATCGATTTTAAATCGAATCGTTGACCTCTGAATCGATTTCGAATCGAATCGTGAGGTGCCAAGAGATTCCCACCCCTAGTATATAGTAAATAGGCTTTTTTCAGAGATGACCGACTACCATGAACTGTGATACAGCTGTGATTTTATTCATAGAAAAGGAAAAAAGCAAACAGTTTTCAGTGACAGGAAAACACTTAGCAGAGCAAGAAGCAACAATTAATGCTTTACAGTGAAGGGTTGTGTTGTCAAATTGTTATCTAATGTGGAGCTTGAGGTTGGGCCAAGCTGTACAACATTTCTGCATTTGACACAAGATCCACAGGCCTCAGGTCTATCAGGTCTATTAATGCTGTTAGACCATCCATGCCAATATTGAACTAGATGTACATCGCATAGTAGTACCTAATATAACGGCCACACAAAGTGAGACAATGCGCATGGATAGGTCATGAAATCAAGGGCCTCTGAACATGAATGCCTCCTGGGCCCTCCAACTCCTGGACAGATAGTGATGTGATTGGTAGAGCAAGGCGGGGATTTGATTCCTAGCTAACATGAATGCAAACCTACACTTCCAGAATCTGTGAATAACTCAAAATGTCTCTGGGGAGACTTGTCACATGCCTGGTCACATATTGTTCTGTCCCTCTTTAGTTCACTGTCGGATTGTAATTCTTTTCAATGCAGATCTATGCCCGAATTCTGTGTTTTCCCGAGTGGTATTGTATGCGATTTTCTGTTTTGTGATCTTCTGTGTTTTGCCCTTGGAGTTCTGTTTTTGCCCTTTTTGGATATTTTGCGTGTTCTGTTTTTGGAAGAAAATAAATCCTGAGTTTTTTGCAATCTGGCTTGCGATTGGGTCCTTGCCGTGAAAAAGCCTAACAATAATGCTATATTTGTAGCATCTATAATAAAAGATAAGGAGTATTGATATAACTTTTGGGGAATATTTTATGCTGGAAGGTATGCTTATATAGGTAGTCATGCACTACATAGATATGGAAAGGGATAAGTAGAAAATATAGGTATTGGAGTAATTAATGGGAATTTAGATGATGAGATATTGGTTAATGATAGAGGTTAGAACTCTAAAGTTGAGGCAGTATTAAATGTTTCATGTTATATTTTTAAGTTTGTTTGTATTGGTTTTATGAAGGATATTCTATAGACTTCGTGATACTGGTGTAGTTTTTTTTCTGTTTGGTTTTCAGAAGCCAACATCAGTAGCAGAGTGAGAGGACCAGGAACGCAAGGGAGCCAGTGAACTGATGCAAGGACCAGGCTATCATCATCATCGCCGTTGAGATTCATCTTACCGGTTGGACGGCAGTGACCGCAAGACATGAATGGGACTTTCATGTTATACACAACACTGTATCAGAAAATGAGAAAAAGAGATGCATGATGTCACTCACAGCTCGCGGAAAAGTGGGTGTCGTCGTACGAAGACGAGGCAGCAAGAGAATTTCCTTGAGATATTATTTTGAAGATTGAAGAAATAAAGGTTTTCGCTCTTGCCTGTGAGGTCAAGAAAATGCCATCTAGAATGTCAAGAATACCAGGAAGGACATTCATACACATTAGGAGTGTTTCAAAGGCACAACACTGCATACATGACTGGATGTTTATTGTTTTGTATTATTGTATGTTTTTATGTGAACGAATATTGCCCATCTGAGACTGTAAACATTACTGTGATCTCATCTAGGACCACCCTAGTGAGACTGTGATATATTATATGGGGGGTTCAGTTATATTTAGTTTAGAGGGAGTGAATGGCTGTTAAAAATAATGCTAAAAATGGGTTTTGTAGTATGAGATTTAAATGTATTCATTTTATCACATAGGTGATTGATAGTGTGTATTTGATAGTTATGAAGATAATGTTTAGTGTGTCTGGTCAGACACAAAGGGGGTTTGGGTTATATTATTATGAGTCAGAAGTAATGTAAGAATTCATTTCATTAAGATAATTCATTTCAGTAGAAAAGGGGTTAGACACACACACACACACACACACACAATACTATGTCAAAAAGGGGTTTACCTAGAAAATGGGTGTGGTATTAGGTGCCAGGGACATCTTTTGATTTGTTTGGGGTCAGATTAGGAGGTCATGGGTAATTGGCTGTGTGGGTCAGCCAAGCAAGAGGGGTGGTTCTTAATGTTGCTTTAAAATGTCTTGGCGCGAGTTTTACCGGCAGATGTAATTTCCGGCATGCATCTCTTTACTGTAACTTAACTTACAGTAAATCCATTTTGAACAACCAGTCCTTTGTCTGACTTCTGATTGTGAAATTAGTTTAATACTTAGAAATGGCCACTACACACACACTCTGCAACAGGAGTTAGCCACACACACACTCTGGATCAAGAGTAGCCATACACATACGCTGTTCTTGACATCATTCGACTAGCAGACTGCTTATATCCCACTGCCTTTGGAAGTACTACCTTTCCAATCCTGTCACAGTGTCCATCTGACAGAAAAAGGCTAGGAGAAGACACTTTTGAAATTAAATCAATTAACGATATGAAAACTAAGTGAATTCATTTCTGTATTATTATTCTTATCCACCCAGGAGTGTGATAAAATCAACATAAAACAAAACAAGCTCTTACCTTATTGGTTTAGATAGAGAGACGTTTTTTAAATGAACTCAGCATACAGGGTTAACATCTGATATATCCTGATCTGTGAGTAGGCCCCTTTTATAGCAGGTGTGCAAAACAAATTTACAAGAAAACAGGCAGATACAGGAACAATGCCTTTCTGTGATTTTTTTCCTTGGAAACATTGGTGATAAGTCCATTCACTGATATCTGAAGAATATCAACAGGTTTGATCACACACTCTGGAACAAGAGTAGCCACACACAGGTGTTCACATATGATATATCCTGATTCGTGTAGGCCCCTTTTATAGCAGGTGGGCAACACAAATTTACCGAGCGGCAGTTTTGTGCTTTAATGTTTGATGAATAAAGTCCCACATTGTTGGCCAGTTGAACATTACCTCACCATATTTGCCAATAGACCATTTCCAAGCAATATTAGCCAATACAAGGTTACAGGCCAGACGGGTAGCTGAATTTCACAACACCCAGTGCCTGTAGGGGATTACTACACATCTTTACATTTAGAAGCATGTAGGTGATTACTATACATCTATACAGTTTAGAAGACATTGGATTACTACACATCTATACATTTCAGAAGGCTGTGGGAGATTACTACACATCTATACATTTCAGAAGGCTGTAGGGGATTACTACACATCTATACATTTCAGAAGGATGTAGGGGATTACTACACATCTATATATTCCAGAAGGCTGACGTTGCATAAATCTTCTGATGGGATTCGAACAGGCATGGCAGTTGACATCTGTCTCACATTGACATTTAGTTATTGTGAGGCAGGATTTGGATTTGAAAAACACAGATGGCCTTCTTCTACTTGTTATCACTCATTAGGTGTGGGTGAGGTGATTACCCACACATAATACATTCCAGAACTGCATTGTTCCATATGTTTTTTCCCCCATGCTTTTCCATGCAGGGGTTAAACTATGGGCAGGAAAATGGATCTAAGAGAACCAAGTGAGATATTGCATTCGAAACGGATTTCTGTTTGGGTTTATTTGAATGGTCTTAGTCTATGTGGTATAGTAATCTTAGTCCCGCAGCTGAACAGATTAGTTTTAGCATGGATTTCAGAAACATAAGAATTCTGGGTAACACTTTGTAATAACTACACACAATTAATCATTTATAAAGCATTTGTTACCTATTAGGTACATTTTCTGCAGCCTTAAGGCGAGACACGGCAGGCAAAAACATAGTTTTTTTCAGCAGTGGTAAATTTTGAGATTTTGAGCTAGTTCACTCCCTAAACATGTAATCTTTCATACTAGCATAAAGAAAATATCCTAATTATACATTAATGTGTATATTTACTCACATTTTGTCTGTTCGCGGCGTCAGCATTCTCCTAGGTTTCCTGGAAAGTTAGCATTCTAAGGTAACGTGCAGTATATCGGCTTTCTGATGCCTGACATGTTTGGTATCGTTGAAAAGCCCTGTATCTTCCACACAACGCTATGTAATCCAAATAAGGACGTTTCCTTTCCAGCAGTAACCAATGATGTTAGCAAAAACGGGGCTTTAAACCTAAAGACGCAATTTCATTGGTTTGCGGTGGTTTCTGATAACGTGATTCGTTCAGACGCATCACGTGCTATGGCCTGGAATCTTTAAATGCGATTTTCTCAAAATGAGTTTTTTGTCATACTCCAAGGAAAAAATCTCCACTTCAGTTCAACCTATATATACCAAACTTTCCAGTCTTGTTCCCAACTATATTATGAAGACAGTTACAGAGGGATTTGTAAATATATTATTCCTAGCCTGAATTATATAAACCCAACCATCTCAGAGAAGCCAGTCAAGAGCTTGGGCAAGGTTTTTGACTGCTCTCTGAGAGACACAACATCTATCCAGTCAACCTGCACTGAGTTGGATGGCTGGCTGAAATCCGTGGACAAGTCAGGCCTACCTGGGAAGTTTAAAGCCTGGGTCTACCAACATGGCATTCTTCCCAGGATCCTGTGGCCCCTCCTTGTCTATGCAGTCCCTATCTCGACAGTTGAGACCTTGGAGAGGAAAGTCAGCAATCACCTCAGGAGATGGCTTGGATTACCAAGGAGCCTGAGCAGCATTGCACTCTACGGGAACACCAACAAACTGCAACTGCCTTTCAAATCCTTGGAGGAGGAATTTAAGGTAACTAGAGCCAGAGAAGTGGTTCAGTACAGGGACTCAAGTGATCCGAAGGTGGCTAAGGCAGGGATCCAAGTGAGGACTGGCAGGAAATGGAGGGCAGAGGAAGCAGTTCAAGAGGCAGATGCAAGGCTGCGTCACAGAAGCCTGGTGGGAGTGGTCACACGAGGCCGAGCAGGGCTAGGATCCTTCCCAACTCCCCAAATGAACACCAGGGGGAAGGAAGGGCGACGACTTGTTCAGGAGGAGGTGAGAGCAGCAGTGGAGGAGAAGAGAACCTGCAAGGCAGTGGGGATGAAGCAGCAGGGAGCTTGGACGAGGTGGGAGTATGTGGTCGAAAGGAAAGTGACCTGGGCTGAGCTTTGGAAAGCTGAGCCTCACCGCATCAAATTCCTCATCCAGGCAGTGTATGATGTGCTTCCAAGCCCATCAAACCTGCACATATGGGGCATAGCAGAGACACCAGCATGCCCACTGTGTTCCAAGCGAGGAACCCTGGAACATATCCTCAGTTGCTGTACAAGGGCACTTGGAGATGGTCGGTACAGGTGGAGGCATGACCAAGTCCTCAAGACCATTGCTGAAGCCATCAGCATAGGACTGGAGTGGGCAAAGCAGTTCCAACCCTCCAAGAAAACCATCGCCTTTGTCAGAGCTGGGGACAAGCCAACTCCTGCGAGAAGAACATCATCTGCAAGCATCCTGTCGTCTGCAAGAGACTGGCAGTTGTTGGTGGACCTTGAACACCAGCTGAAGTTCCCCAGCCATATTGCAGTCACCACCCTGCGCCCAGACATTGTCCTTGTGTCTGAGTCCACCAAGCAAGCAGTGCTGCTGGAGCTGACAGTCCCGTGGGAAGATCGCCTGGAAGAAGCTTTCGAGAGGAATCTCTCCAAGTACGCAGGACTGGTTAGTGACTGCCAGCAGGCTGGCTGGAGAGCAAGGTGTTTCCCTGTGGAGGTTGGATGCAGAGGATTTGCAGCCCGTTCCTTGGCCAGAGCCTTCAGTAGTTTAGGTATCGAGGGTGAGAGAAAGAGGAGAGCCATCCGCAATACCACCGATGCGGCAGAGAGAGCCTCAAGATGGCTGTGGCTCAAAAGAGGGGAGCCATGGAGTCATGGTAGCTAGCTAGCCATCTGGACACAAGCTGGGGTCTGATCAGCCCCGGCTGGGTCACCTGGAGGAGGGCGTATGATGTTGAAAGACCCGAAACGTCCAATGATCCCAGGAACATCACTGAAGATGTGTCCAGATTAGGCATCAGTACACACTATAACATTATATCCCCAAAAACATGGCGAAAATCGTTTTTTTAAGGCTATTGACAGTCTTTTCTGATTTACAGGAAAACAAAAGTAGATATCCATAAATCCCTCTGTAATATTTTTCCCATCTAATATGCCAAGAAAAGGGAAAAGGAATTTTTAACCTGGCTTTATCCCATGATCAGATTTTTTCTTTTAAACATTGTGCAAATTAGCGCATATTTAATGAGATAATGCCTAATTTGCATATTCAAACATCAAAATACAAAAAACTTGTAATACATTTTTTTCTCATCTAAACATGAGTAATCAACTGAGAAAGTTTCATGGTGATACCTATTATTTAAGATTTTTACCCTATTCACCTGTAGTGTCTCGCCTTAAGAGGCCCTGTGGGTCATTTTCAAGCCTTTTATGAAACCAATAACACAAAGTTAAACATTAAAAGCAGCATACTTTACTTAAAATGCCTAAGGGAACCTCTGCAGGCCAAGACCATGACAACATTACACAGCCAAGGACCACCATTTTATTTGAGTGTGACGGTCTTAAGCCATACTCCATATTGACTTGATTAAAATGATCACTTCATAAATAATAAAAATAAGGGGTGTTCCTTGAGCCCTCCAAAAATAAAGAGTCGTTTCATGGCACATGTATCTCCGTGGCTTGACGAGCACCTCTCAAATTTTATAACTATCCATTGAGGCCACAAAGACCGCAGGGCTGTGATTGGTCCAACCCATTACTGTTTACCTTGTGGGTAGTAGCAAACTACATTAGATAGCTGGCTCAGACAACTCCCCAATTCCATCAAATGTATTTTTCAGTTACAATAACAGGGTTTTTACATTGCAGTGTCTATTTCTCTGTAACTTCAAAGAAAAATCGAGAGAAAAAAGTCAAACAAAGAAACTAGTATGTACAAATACGACCACCTAAGGAGTTTGGTCTGTCATCTTTTTTTTCAGTATAACGTGAATTGCGACATCCACCAACCGACTTCTATAGGTTCACAAATCCATTGAAGCAACTGTGTAACGCAGTCGTATAAGCATATTTCAGCATTTAGTTAACAAGCATAGTAAGTAACATTTGCCTTATCTGCATCTCTTCACAAGACATCTCTCGCTGCATAAACATTCATAGCCAGACCCTCCTCAGCAAATGGACTGAGTTTACTGGAGTGTGAAAGGCTTTGGTTTCTCTACCTTTGCCTGAACTTTTCCTTGTTATCCAGTGAAGATACCCTTTATTGAAGCTTGTTGAAGTTACAGCTGAATGTCACCTTAGGTGCCCTTTACACGGAGCCTAGTTTCACTGAATTGGGTTCATTTTTCACACGAATCAAATCTTTTAATTCTGTAAGGATGGAGCCTGGTAACAAGAGATTTGCGTTAAGACGGAGCCACCAGATTATGTTTAACGGGCTGTAGTACATACCCCTCGCCTGTTGGTGGCGCTTTAGCGCTGCTACAGACAACTGAAAAAACGTGAAAAACTTAGAAGAAAAGACTAAACAGCACACGGTAAATAAGCACAGCACACTGATAAACACATTACACAAGACATTCAAGCTCCAATTAGCAACATTACATTATGGTGGTTAATAAAATCAGTGGTCAGACTAAAGGTTATGCAAAAAATAATTCTATTTTCTATTGATAATAAAGAGTTTGGAACAGTACAACATGCCATGTCTGTCATCCCATTTCCCATGAGGCTTTGCTCCGACCATTTTACATCAATTTATGAATAAAAAAGCAAATTAAATTGCTGGCCAATTTATATTTGTGGTCATGAAAGTTATGTTACGTCTGAATAAAAAGAATTAGATCAAGATAGGAGGCTAAACAAAAATCAGTAGGCTGGATTAATGAGAGAGAGTTCGAGTCACACCATAAGTGAGGTGTAAAGCGACAACAAGAGTTATATATATTGGTTGGAGATCGCGTGTGGATCACGTGGGACAATGACGGTTGTGTGAATCCGTGCATACGAACACCAACCCCCATACCGATTCAAATCTACTCACTGTCTACCCCCGATTCGGAACGTTGCGGATACCGTGTGCGAATAGAGAGTGTTCGTCTAAATGATAGGGCTATCTGTATTCTGAACTTTACGGACGGAGACAAACTAGACTTCGTATAAACAGCCTCTCAGACTGTGGCCAGCCTTAAAGAGGAACTGCCAAGTATCTGCACCAGATCTGGGACTGGCTCTAGTGCTATCTGGGCTGGCTTGACACCAGCATTGTGAAATTCATATAAACTCTTGCTGCATACTGTATGTTCAGGCTCTGGTCAGGCAAGGGATTTACAGACTGATAGAGGCCATGTGTGTGATTTTAGAGAAAATTTGTCTATCAGTTTACAGAAAGACAATTCTGTTTAAAGTGGTAGAAGACTTCATGAAGGCCAAACCCAATAGAATTGATGGACAGAGTCATTAAAATAAGAAAGGAATCAAGAGTGGCTATGGATAATGACAGTAAAGAGAGGGTGAAGAGGGAAACTATTTAAAGAAGAAGGATAGAAAATGGAGTGAAGCAGAGCGATAGAGTGAGAGGGATAGATTAAAAGATGGAGAGAAAAACAGGTTGGTATGGAAGGTGTCTCTTACTATTCTTAGTTATTCAGTTAAATCGAGAGGGTCAGAGAGAACACATAACTAAGTTTATTGATCTCACCTAGGCATACCTATGTTTATTGATCTCACCTGGGGATACCTGTGTTTATTTATCTCACCTGGGCATACCTGTGTTTATGCATCTCACCTGGGCATACCTATGTTTAAGCATCTCACCTTCTACATCGAACCTCAACCAAACATTTTCTGTAACTATTACAGGTCTTTCCACAACATTTCTATAGGATTAAGGTCTGGACTTCCCAAAACCTTGCATTTCTTCTTCTTTAACCATTCTTTGGTAGACTTACACTGAGGCAGCAAAGTAGCCCAAAACCATGATACTGCCACCACAGTGCTTCACACAGTGGGATATTTTGCAAGCATTAAACAATCAAACATTAGGATTAACCTGAGACAATATCCTACCGCAACCATGCCAAAACAAAAAATAATGTGATGCAGGACTATGTGTGTGTGTGTATGTGTGTTTGAAGGTAACAGGAAGGTTAAGGAGAGATATCAGTTGTACATCTGTGTTCACCTGATATCTGTCTACCTAGAGATACCAGCATTATGAAACAAATTAGGTAAATTCTCCAGACAAAGTTCATCAAGAAAGTTGCTACATCAACTCTAAATTGTATTGATGGAAAAGTGAGCTGCATTACATCTCCCACACAGCAGCAGCAGTAAAGCTCTAGTAATCATAAAAGAGAAATAGAAAACGAAATGACTCAGACACGACTGTCTAGCTCTCTCTGCTGATAGTTGGACCTCTAGAGCAAGGGAAAGCTACCTCCCTGAAGTAGAGACAGAACCCAGGCCGAGTCAGTCATGGTGCCATTTTTCTGAATAGAAAGTTTTATTTGTCTAGAGGCAAAATAAATGGTTGTTTACATTTTTATTATTTTTTTTAGTTTAACGGGTGATTTTTTTTAAATGTTGTTTTTAAATAAATAGAAAAAGTACCGTAACCGTTGCCCAAAAAACATGATACATACCCACATCCACTATACCGTTGCATCCCTCGCACACACACACTAACACACACACACACACAGTTACTGATTAACACACATACACATGCACACAAACACACACAGCTACGGCAACATTGCTCAGCACACAGACTCACACAGAGCTTCTGTTCATATCCACACATACATAAACACAACAAAACATGTGCATACATGTAAACACACAAAGAAATATATATGCACAAAACCCTGTAATTTCTGGAGACAGGTGTGAAATTGGGGCATTGACCTCTGATGACCTGATGAAGGCTCCCGCTGTGTGAGGTTGGGGTTGTTTGAGGCGTGTGTGTGTGTGTGTGTGTGTGTGTGTGATGGGTGGGGATTGTGAGTATGTGTGTGTGTGTGTGTGATGGTTGGGGATTGTGTGTATGTGTGTGTGTGTGTCGGATGAGTGGGGATTGTGTGTGTGTGTGGTGCTGGCATTAGCGCTAATGGCTGAGGATTTGCTGATGAAACAGAGACTCTACTGGTAGTCTTTAGAGACTTAAGGAGCGCAATCTTCCGTAGCAGACAGGGCTTTGTTTCCACCTACTTCTCTCTCTCTCCCTCTCTCACTCCCTCTTTTTCTCTCTACCTTCTTCTTCTTCTCTCTCTATCCCTATCTCTCTTTCTACCTTCTTCCCTCTCTTTCTCTTTCTTACCTCTCTCTCTCGTCTCATTCCTCAGTTCATCACAACTGTCAAGGAACGAGAATTGTGGCATAATCTCTGCCCACACACATAGTCACACACACACACACACACACACACACACACACACACTGAGACGCATACTAAAATACCCTAAAACACACACAGCACAGTTGTTTGTACAGAAACCTTTGAGTGGAGCTGCGTTTCATCTTGTTGGGTGTCTGTAGCTTTGGGTAGATGATAGTAAGGCATCTTGTTGGGTGTCTGTAGCTTTGGGTAGATGATAGTAAGGCATCTTGTTGGGTGTCTGTAGCTTTGGGTAGATGATAGTAAGGCATCTTGTTGGGTGTCTGTAGCTTTGGGTAGATGATAGTAAGGCATCTTGTTGGGTGTCTGTAGCTTTGGGTAGATGATAGTAAGGCATCTTGTTGGGTGTCTGTAGCTTTGGGTAGATGATAGTAAGGCATCTTGTTGGGTCTGCAGCTCTGGGTTGCTGGGAGTAAGGCGCCGCTATCACTCCTGTTAGGCAAACACAGAGCTGAGAGAATGCCAGCTCTCTCACACAGACACACACACACACACACACTGGCGCACACACACACACACACACACACACACACACACACACACACACACACACACACACACACACACACAGAGGAGAGCAGAGTACTTCAGCAGGAAACACTGCATGGTGCGTTCACACATACACACACACACAGGTTTTATTCCTAAAACTGCAGGCCTGATTTGGGAAATCGGGCCCTCAATGTACCAAAGGGAGACAACTCTCAAACACAGGCACACAATTTCAATCACACTTACACACACACACACACACACACACACACACACACACACACACACACACACACAGACAGGCACACAATTTCAAACACACCCACACTTACACACGCGCACACACACACACACACACACACACACACACACACACACAGACAGGCACACAGTACCAAACACACTAACACTTACACACACACACACACACACACACACACACACACACACAGATGGACACAAACACACACACACTAACCCACACTAACACACACACACACACACACACTAACACACACACACTGTTGTATGTGTACTGCTCTGTTGTTTGTTATGGAGGTGCAGTCTGCCAGCCACTGCTGATCCATCACTGCAGCTGAAATGTCGCAACATGCATCTCTCTGTGTGTGTGTGTGTGTGTGGCCTGTGATTAGACTCCTCCAGATATGGTCTGGTGCAACCACAAGGGCTACAAAGTAAATACAGAAAATAACACACTTGCACCCAAAAAACACATACACACCCGCATGCAAACAAATAAAAACACACACCTACACTGTGCCTTAGAATTGCCTGTGGTGTGTGTGTGTCCGCGTGTTTGCCAAGAGGAAGTGTCACACTAGAGTGACTGTGACAGATGAAAACCTGTCATCATTACACACATACACAAACACACATTCACACCCACACACATAGACTACTTGTTTCATGGCCACGGTCACTGCCGCTCAGACAGTAGAACACTGGAATGATGTATTACATAAGTCTGGCGAGTGATCATCTCCCCAAATAATCACACACACACTCTCTTTCTTTCTCTCTCTCTCTCTCTCACAAACACTCTCTTTCTCTCTCTCTCTCACACACACACACACACACTCTCTTTCTCTCTCTCTCTCTCACACACACAAATATACACACACACACACACAGTCACACTATGGCATGTCCCATTGATTATGACCATTCAGAGAACTAACCCTAGATAAAACACTCCCACCCCCCCCCCCCCCCCCCCCCCCCCCCCCTCCTGGTTAGACCCAAAGAGAAATGGAGTGAGTAAGGTGCACGGGTAAGGCAGTGGGTAAGGGCACGGACCGATAGACAGCATCATCAGAGGAGTGGTGAGGTCTCAGAGACACGAGACACAAGTGTGTGACAGCCTCAAGGCTGGAGGGTGTGCCATCGTCACATTTGGGAGTGTGTGATTTAAGACGGCCGGCAGATTATCTACAGGGCTAGTTTTCAAACAGAACACATAAACGGCTTTAAGTGAAGTCTTAGAAAGCCCATTACCCCTGTGGCATGCTCTCAAATAGCCTAATAACTCACAATCAGAATGCCAATGTGTGTGTGTGTGTGTGTGTTTGTGTGTGGTGGGTGGAGAGGGTAGGGGCCCTATCGTGCCACCATCTGGTGGCGTCACACACACACACACACACAAACACACTCTCACACACACACACACACACTCTCACACACAAACACACAGACACACACACAAAAACCACCAAGAAAATATAATAATTAAAGGAGAAATCTTTTGATCCCAATCTAAATATTGTGGAAGACAATTCAGCCCCTTTGACATTTTTTCTGCTCCAGGCTATATTTGCTCTGCAATATTTACCTATGCTGGCATTTCTGTTGTTTGTCAATTTTCCCTCCAAGAGCCTGGCATGTCTGTCGGAATGATGCTGGCTCTGGTAAACGCTTGATATTTGCCTGGCGGGGAGGGGGGGGGGGGAAAGACCCAAAGGGTGCTTTTATTTTCCTCCAGGAGCAAATCGTTATTCTTCATTAGAGCGTGAACCTCTTTCGTCTGGCTCTCCTGGCTCCCACTCGCTGGGTTGATTTTTTAAAAGCATCATTTCTGTCAATAGATTTATCCTCTCATAAATTAAAGTGTGCGGTAACATTCATTACACGAAGACCTGCCATAAAGAATTGAAATATGTCAATGACACATTTTGTTGTTTTAATTATACAAATAGATAAATATACTGTAAATGTGTGTGTGTGTGCGCGTGTGTATGAACTAACCCTAGCTTTAGTTGCAGAAAATGTGTGTGTGTGTGTGTGTAAAACATAAATGTCCAAATCAAGATGAAAAGGCGGACATCTTCTAACATTACAGAGACAGATACATCTTAAAAGAGACGTTGTCTGTGTGAGTGTGTGTGTGTGTGTGTGTGTGCGTGTGTAAAACATGCAGTCATCTGGGAGGCCAACCCCAGGGCCAGGCTGTGAGTGTGTAACCTCTCTGTCTGCAGTCCCTACACAGCCCTGCCGTTAACTCGACTTCAAACGCAGATACGGGAAAGCGGAGCCCGCAGGAGTGCCGACCCAACGCTTCACTCACACACGAGGGAGACGCTTGTCCCGAGGCGCGCCATATAAATCTGCCTGCAGCGGCGTGCTCAGCGTTTACTGATGAGGGTGCCAAGTCTCACCAGCACCTGTCACCACTCGTCTTTTCTTTCTCTTCCCTCTTTTGATGTCTCTATCTTTCTTTCTGTCTCTCCTCCCACCCCTCCTTCCCCTCATCTCCACTCTTCTCTCTCATTCTCTCTCCCTCTCTCTTTTCCCCTTTCTCTCTCCCTCTCTCATTCTCTCTCCCTCTCTATTTTCCCCTTTCTCTCTCTCCCTCTCTCTCATTCTCCCTCTCATTCTCCACAGAGAGGAGGAAAAATGGTGGCTTTGAATCTCTGATTGATTGCTCACTTGAGTGTTGGCGGGAGAGTCATGTGCGCGGGAGGCACCGTTTCGGTTTTCCATTCTGGATGAAGATGGAAAAGCGCGGAAACTGCCAAGGGTATTCGATCTGAATGGAACTTCAATAAAGCAAATTCCTAGACAGCTATTTCTGAGCATCGCCTCAACGCACAGACAGGGACGCTTCCCTCCCCTCCCCTCCCCTCCCCGGCCCGCCGGCCTTCCGTCTCCCTGGCCTGACAGGCCGCAACTGTTGTTCTAAGCCTCGGCGGGAGCCATATTAAATCAATATATAATATTACCAAGGTCAGGGCGAAACCCACAGTGGGCGGATAGGTTTTCCCGACCCCTGACGACACAGACCCCATCTGTCTCGGGGTGACAAAACGTGCTTTTTGTTTTCGTAGCCGCAGCAGTCGGCTCCTGCTCTATGGGGACGCATGAGAGAGCGGTGAGCCGATCCGCCCCCGGAGCAGAAACCGAGCATGTTATAACAGAGCACTGTTAGACCATCAATGGCGTCACACAGACAGCGAGATTGATGGGAATAAATTGAGCGTGTGAAAGTGTGTAGGGAAAACAGCGGGGCGTGGGTTAGGCTACAGTAAACCTGAGATGCTTTGTCTCGGGAAGAGCAGCAGGGGGTGACCCGTAACACACACCAGAACACACTCTCCTTGCCTGATCGCTAGAGCAACCCAGTGACACAAACACTCTTGTGTGGGCCAAGACTGACATCTAGTGGTGACTAGATAAAACTGCAGTAAGTGTGTTCATGTTCACGCTGGAACAATGCACTCTAATTATTTTTCATCTAGTGACAATTTATTACAGACATGACAAATATTACTTCAAATGTCAGATTTTATATTGGAAAAACTCTTGAGGACAGTGGGCAGTGAATTTAACATTTCTAACTTATAATGCAACATGAATGTGAATATTCACTGAAAATCATTTCATTATTATTCAACCATATGGTAAATGAGCCGAACCACAGAAATACAGAGTGAATATATTTGGTGTCCAGAAGACCACCGAGGCCATATTTTCCTGCAGTCTGTTCCCTGCTCTGATCCATGAGTGGGTTCCACGTCCCTCCTCTCGCACAGGCGGCCATCGCTCCTCTCCACAGATGGGGCCCTGTCTCCCACTCAGCGCAGCTGAGTCACTCCATCACACCACACGTCCTGCTCACATGTTTATGATGCTACGAATACTGCAGCACAAGGACAGAGACAGAGAGCAAGAGAGAGAGAGAGAGAGAGAGAGAGAGAGAGAGAGAGAACCCAGCATGAGCTCGCTCAGACCCACAGCCATGTTTGGGCTGATCAGATACAGTTGAAGGGTCACACTGTGGAAGACTATTCCCTATTCTATGACTGGTCATGATGAGCTTCAGTAAGGCCCTATGATTTCCGTAAACATAAACGTGGACAAAATCGCAGAATTCAGAAGGGAAAATGGAAATCACAGTTAAACCTGGAATTGCGTCGAATTTGACATTTTCAAATCAAACGACGGAGAGATATACATTCAATAGCGTTATAGGAAACATTTAGCGACACAGGCAAGCCAAAGATGTTTTTCAGAGAAAACTAGCCAAAGCTAATGAAACAACAACCTAGTGAATCTCATTACATCAACCTCTCGCCCTTAGTGGTTCGAAGTTTGCCAAATGGATTGATGAAATTGATAAAACCGAATCTAAAAAAACTAAAACAGAAAACACTAAAACTAAAACAGATTTCATAGAGCCCTCTGTCGGTAAACGAAGGGTTGAATCAAAAACGATCCGCATACGGATGTGCGTAATTCTAGAATGTTGATTGTTTAAGATAAGTTACCAGGCAGGAACTGGCTAACACCAAGGCCGCTATTTTGAGCAAAAACCCAACGATTACCTGTGTTTATGAAGTGTAACATACATCCATACATACATTACACCTATCACAAGTGTAGAATTACATCCGTATGCGGATCGTTTTTGAGTCAACCTTTTTGTTTACCGTCCTTGCACGCCTCACCTTTGACCTCCAGCTAGCAGCTGGAAGGCGTGGTTGACCTGATCCAAGGAGAGGGTGTGTGTGACGAACTCGTCCAGCTTCAGACGGCCTGCCAGGTGCTCCTCCACCAACCCAGGGACGTCACGTA
>NC_137927.1:4041443-4068943 GCF_963457725.1 Sprattus sprattus | reverse complement strand
AAGGTTGATCCCTGGGTTAACCATTAATCTCTCCGACAGAGGCCTACCTTGACACGGACTTCGTGTGCTTTGGGTGGTGCTACCTCCACCTCCTCCACGATCAAGGCCTCTCCCGCCTTCCAGGCCACCGCTGCTCTGCACCGGATCACCTGTGAGCGTCGGTGCGCATATCGTTAGGTTAGAACATTTAGACTTCTATAACTAATACAGCCCTATGGATACAGCCAGTTCGAATAAATATGGAAATAAATAACCACCTTCCCCTCGGTTCCCATGTCGCAGGCTTGTATCTGGTCCTTGAGATTAAAAAAAGAAAAATTATAGCAGAAATTAGGCTTCTTGTATTTTTTCCAACGTTTTGTTTTGATGAACAGTCAACATTTCTGTCTAGCCTAGTACAATGCAGATTAGCTTAAATGGTTCGGTAATTTAATGCGTATGTCAGTTTCATAGCCCAATTTTGATTTGCAAGTGTCTACCTTTCACATATGGACCATTAGGCTACATCACCTTAGTTACCAGTAGGCCTCGAGCAAAATAATGTCCCCACCCAGTCTGGTCCGGGTAGCGCCCTTGCGAATATGAACACGGGGAGGTTACAGCGATATATTTACCATCCTTACCCCATCAAGTTAAAATTTTTGCATGTATAATTTAAGTTTACAAATAACTTCAGCTGTGCAGCTACCGTCTTCCTCTGTCAAATTCACTTTCTGACAAGTATATCACATTCAGAGTAAAGCCTACAGCGCCATCATGTGGGTAATCGGGCAGGGAGGAACATCTATTCCGATCAGTACATTTCAAATGTATTGCAGTTGTGAGAATGTGTCTGAGTTTAAGAGAGGAACTCTTTGGAAAGGATGATTTACGTAGGCCTACTTGTTGCCTATAGAAAATGTCCCCTTACTGGCCAGCCTCTGGATTTTGTAATACACATTGATCACAGACCAACTCTGTGGACTGCAGACTAACCATCAGCTCAGGTTCTTCTGTTTGTAGCAGGATAGTGGGTTGGTGAAAGGTCCTTCCCAAGTTATAAATACTCACATAAAAAAAAAAAAAAATACATGGGCAACTGCAACAGATCATGGCTTGTGGGTAAAGTCATGGTTACTTGTGGTTATGTTTAACATGAGCTATGACTTGATCATTTCAGTTTCAATATGAGTGACGTGTACTTTCAGTAGCTACATCCCTAAAACCAAACTGAATCCAGTCTGTCTGTAATGCACATAGAAATGTAGGCAGGTGGTGTAAGACTACAGGACAACATGGAAGGTGATGTATGTCGATTATGAGTCCCCATTGCCGTCACACTGACTCAGGTGTGTGTGTGTGTGTGTGTGTGTGTGTGTGTGTGTGTGTGTGTGCTGTAAAAGTACAACAGGTGCCTGCTACCCCACACACTTTTTTCACCTCTTCTTGAGAAAGCTGAAACAAAAAGAGGATCCCTTCCTAACCACCTGTCTATTTAAAGCATAAATACGGAGTTCTGTTCCAAAACTAGAAAGCTAACTTCCTAAAAGGCATGCAAAAGCCTTGCAAACACCAACAGCCCAGCAGACACTGATAGAAGCTTGCCAACATACTAACTGGTGTCTTTTGGCAATTTAGCTGGCAATGTCATGCGTGTGAAAGCTTTTCTTACATTTTTGCAGGGTGTATCAGCCCGTTACACAGAACTACATAGGCTATATCCATGATGGCTAGTGGGGAAGACACAGGTGTTTATCTGTCCTTCACATGACCATGTGCTATCAAAATGAATTTGAGGATGGTACCAAAACTAGTTGTCTGTAAAACCATATCTCAAAGTGTCAAATTGTTGCATAGTGTTAGTCAACACACACTAGCCAAACACAGCTCTACTGGTCCTTACACAGCCACTGGTCTGAAATCTGACATTTAGTTATCTATGTTCTTACAGCAATCTTGATCATGACAATTATCCACATTCTATGAACATGAAATATCTGAATCTACCACCAGATAAGATCATGTTTAGCTGACTGACAGAAGAAGCATCATTCCCCAAACACAACACCACAATGTCCTTAGTATACTGATTAAAACAAATAAACAAACAAACGAAAACATTAAGAAATGAAAGACATCTAGAGTTCAGGCTTGACCTCATATTGTTAGAGAACAAGAGAATACCAGCTAAAATGAGTAAATAATGAATACCAAGCCTGCTTTTCTTTTGTTATCTGGTTCATCTTCCACTGAGCATCATGATTTTGTTTTACAAAGAATAGAAAATGTCTGTAAAATGTAACAAAATGCACAGGAATAACTGATGCCATACACCTCAACATACAGGTACATCATGAAAACAATGTCAGACACACAAGTGTATTCTAAAGATTCAGTCCCATATCTATGATACACTCATGTTTATAAAAAAATGGCAGCACCCCAAAAGGTCGGTAGCGGGTGTAGGGGGGTTCAGGGGTTGTCCCCATGCACGGTCCGTATGTGGCTGTCCATGTGCGTCCGGCGCGTGAAGCGCTTCTCACACACGGGGCACTCCCACTGCCGCTCCCCGGTGTGCGTGCGCAGGTGCGACGTGAGTTGGCTCTTCTGCGTAAAGCGGCGGTCGCACTGGTCACAGCAGAACGGCTTCTCCCCGGTGTGCATGCGCAGGTGCACTGCCAGCTGCGACTTCGAAGCCACTCTCTTGGCGCACAGCATGCATGTGATCTGGGGCTTCCCCGAGTCCCTCTCCCCCAACTCCCCCACCACCTCCCCGGGGTGCTCCTTCTTGATGTGCCCCGTCAGGTACTCGGAGCGATTAAAGGCTTCTACACACATGTGACACTTGAACGGTTTGGCGCCACTGTGAATCAGTTCGTGCCGCTCCAGGTGGTACCTCTGCACGAAGCCCTTGCCGCAGGCGGGACAGGTGTGTGGCTTCTTGCCGGAGTGGCGCAGCAGGTGACGTTTCAGGTAGGCCAGGTGTGTGAACTGCTGACCGCACTCGTTGCACATGTACTCCTTCTTGCCGGTGTGCTCCATCTGATGGATGCGCAGGTTGGATGCACTGACGAAGCGCTTGCCGCACTCCTCGCACGTAAAAGGCTTCTCGCCCGTGTGTGTGAGCTGGTGACGCTCCATGGCCGCTCGGCACTTCACCAGCAGGCCGCAGGTCTCACAGGTCACCGGCCCGGCCCCCGCACGAGGCTTCCTCGCTTTCGTCAGTGAATCAGAGCCCTCTGCTTTTCTCGATTTGCTACTTGCCTTATCAGAGGTGGCGCTTCTCTTTTGTTTAGATGGCCTCTCTGATTCGCCATCCTGTTTTTTAGAACTCTCCTCATCTTCTGTGCGCATTTTACTCCCTCGCCTCCGTTTCACCGTTTTCTCCTTTTCGGGTTTGTTGCTTTCCTCCCCGTCGCCTTCCTCTTCATCGTCACAGGTGTCGTCCTTGACTCGTTTTCTCAGGCCACGCCTGCGCTTTGTCGCAGCACCTTGCTCTGATTCGCTGTTCTGCTTCTTCTCACTTGGATTTTTGATGCATCCTTTCTGTGACTTCAGACCTTTTGATGATGCTGTTTTCTGTGGTTCATTCTCTTCCTCTCTATAGCTCTCTGCATCACTCTTCTCTTTCTCATCGTCCTCCTCTCTATCGCTCTCTCCTTCATTAATATTCTCCTCTTTGACTCTTGTTATGTTGTGGACTTGTTTCTTTGGTGCACGTTTGTTCGCTCCATCTTGCTCCGATTCCTCTCCATCGTTCTTCTCCCCTCCATTGTCCTTCTTCCTCTCCTCTTTTTCCTCATCCTCACTTTCTCCTCCATCATCTTCCTCTCTGTTTAGTTTTTTTCTCCCTCTCTTCTGTTTTAGCTCCTCTCTACTGCTGGTCTTTCTCCTACCCCGCCTCTTTTTCACTGGCTCCTGCCTCGCATCTTTGTCATCACTCTCTGATTGTTTGTGCTGCTCTCCATCACTTCCCTCTCCACCATCCTGGTTCTCCGATTGGTTCTCACTCTCCTCGCTGGACCGCGTCACCACCCGATAGCTTGAGTCCACTTTGGCCACCTGCGCCTGCTTCTTCTTGGTTGCCGTGGGTACAGCCCTAGGAGCACGTGCGTGAGGCCTACCCTGGCGAGCCACCGGTTCATCCTCTCCCTCGCTGCCCAAACCCTCCGCTCTCTGCTTGTCCACTTCCTGCCACAACGATTCTCTCCTTTTCTCTCCACGGCGATGGCCTGCCCCAAAGGCTCTGTGATTTGCCGTTTTTTTCTGCTTTCTGTAACTGGTTTGGGCTCTAGGGGGTGTGTTGTGGTCAGAATCTATATCTGAATCTTCACTGCATAACGGAGCTATGTCATTAGTCAAAGGAGCTGAAGACAGGGGCAAAAGACAAGAGTCAAGGACCGCAAGGGTGAGGAAAGAACAGCAAATACAGACAAACGTACAAATGCCTGTGACTGCTATTCGCCTTTGCTGAATACAACTCACAACTGGCCGGAAACTTGACCTGTGTAACTAGATTCAATATTCACAGGTCTGTTGTTGGACATTATTCGCTTATCAGAGCAACATCCCATACTATATTTCTATAGCCTATTAGATATCAATTTTAGATCAGAGTTTAGCCAAGTGTAGATCCCAGGCTGCACCCTACAAAGTTAGTCATATAAAAACCAAAAGGCCAGCTTGTGGAAGTCATTCCCTACATACATGATGCGATGGTTTTACAGTTGCTGACGCTACTGACTTCACTACTACATTATGCGGGCATGGATAACCTAGCTCTAATTTAGATAGCGCTACAATCAACATTAGCCTATCATACTGCCTGGAGCCAGTTGCAACAAATAATGGCTGTATTATGATGAGGGAAGCTGTGGCTGTATGGAGGGAGTATAACGCTAACTTCCTGGGGTCGTCTGACGACTGTTCACAACGATGAACATTCAACATATCTAGATTACAGAGCTAGTTAACTTACAAAATCTTTGCATCATTTTCGCCGGTTCCAGTGCGCAAATATCTACCATGTCTTCCGTGGTCTACAACCACTGACTTTCCACTGAGTAACCAGAGCTCAGTTGGCTTTACTTCTTCTTCTATTACTGAGTTTACTAGCGGTCGAGGCTCTCTTGCGCCCCCACACGTAGGATGACCCGTCGATACATCGTCATCTGCCAAGTGGGTGCAACGGCGGTCTCTTGAACGTCCGCACAGGAGGCCATTTTAAGGACGGAATAGCTTCCGGGAGGGATCAGTGGTACGTTAGGTAACGTCAGTGATCTTCACAATCGTTTACACTCTTATCTCGCGGAAATGTTGACAGATTTACAAATGACTTGATTTACAATCGTCATTACCTTGGTAATAATTCTGGATGCTTGAACATGTTGAAATGGGCAGCTTAATTGTGTATCACGGCTATTGTGTATCAGTCATTTTACATCAATTGGCGAGGCATAATTGTTCTTTCTTTTCAATATAACTTAAGTTGCACATAATAAAACTGAAGTTGCACATGATTTCCAATCGGGTTGGTTTGTTAAACATCTTACATTATGATTTCGACAGGAAATTGCTGACTTTATTGCCAATGAAGATGCCATAATTTTGTGCAGCTGCCTGCTCTATTGAACGCTCCCTTGAAACGAGACCTGTCAGAGACCTGTCAATGTTATTTTCATATGAAAACCCATGTTTATAATTCTTCATAAGTATGTAGTGCCATAAGAAATATCTTACGTTTATAACAAACCAACCCGTTTGAAAATCGGTTGAAAATTGAGCAAGTTCTGGTTATTTAAAAAGTACCAACACAATGTTAAGGGGGAGTGAGCTATTCCGTCTCAAAATGGCCGAATTGTGCGGACATTTGACTCCGTCGGCCAGCAACGCGGGCAACTTATCTAGCCTTTATCTAAGATATCTATGGTCATCTGCCTTACCTGAGAAATTTCGGTGAAATAAAGATATCATTGATACAACTCTCCGTTCTTAAGGCACAGCTTTTTTTATGAAGCCTAAATAACCAAGACAGAAAATAGCCAAATAATGAACCCAAAAGTGGTCGATTGGTCTGTGCTTCTTGATGGACACTTATGTCCTAAAATGTAATACACTGTAAGAGAAACTTTAGATCACCTCAGAGCCACGGACATTTCTGCCCTCTTCCCTCTCTGCTTTTTAACAGTACAGTAGCAGTAGCCTACTGTGTTTTTGGCACATCTGCAAAACTGCTGTATATTGAGGATGCTTAATAAATTACATGAATAGCTTTTAATTATATAGTAACGACATTCAAATTGCAGCAAACAGAAAGTAGGCTACCTAAATCAATCTCACCAAAGTGTCTTTGGAAATCTAAACGATAATGCAGAGTAAGCGCGCCAAAACAAATGGCTAAAACTCTGGCAAAAAAAAAAATGCATGTCTGAATGTGGGGTATATTGAACTGTATAGGTTTGGGGTGTGGCGTCTCAAGACAAATCAAGGGTCTAAAAGTCTTTTCATGTCTGCTCTGACTAAAGTCCAAAATCTGCTTGTAGCAGTTAACCATACAGTCTTTTAAAAGTCCTGTCACCATAATCACTATAAATTATATAATAGGCCACTTAAAGTAACACTTTGTAACAATTTGACACTTGTTAAGGTATGGTTTTTACTAGTTTAGGTACCATCCTGAAACTCATTTTAATAGCATATGGTCATGTGAAGGACAGATTAACACCTGTGTCTTCCCCAGTCGCCATACAGGATATGCCGCCATGTAGTTCTGTGTAACGGGCTGGTACACCCTGCAAAAAGGTAGAAAAGCTTTCACACGATTGACATTGCCAGCTAAACTGCCAAAAGACACCAGTTAGTGTGTTGGCAAGCTTCTTTCAGTGTCAGCTGGGCTGTTGGTGGTGTTTGCAAGGTTTTTGCATGCCTTTTAGGTAGTTAGCTTACTAGTTTTGGAATAGAACTCTGTATTGCTGCCTTAAAACCAGTCTGAACAACCAACAAGATCTGACAGCGACAAGGACTTCCTAATCTGGGAGTGTGGAGTGGAGGTCAGGTGGTGCCTGAATTGTCTGTTGTTATGTACGGATATGACTATACGTACCACCCCAGAGAGGGAGAAGGAAGGTAATAATGACAACCAGAAATGAACTTTTCACAATCTTCTCACATTGGGACATCTCACATCCTGAATGACTGATGCAGACTGTCATCGCAAGTTAGTTCCTTAAAAGCTGAAATATAATTTAAATTATGAAAATGTTATGTGCAAGTGTACTGTTAAATTTGCAACCAGGATATTCACAGAAATACACATTTCATATATAGGAAATACTGTGAATACGATCCAAACCAACACTACATTTAAGAATACTCAGGAAATGTTCAGTGCTTGAAAAGTTCCTTGTATGTGTGTGTGTGAGTATGTATGTGTGTGTGTGTTTGTCTGTGTGTTTATATGTGTGTCTTGAGTATGTGTGTGTATATTGTATGTCTTGTGCATGTGTGTGTGTGAGTGTGTGTTGCCCTAAGCTGTAGAATCAGAGTTTTTCCCCATGTGCACTCCGCCTGTGTTGGTCCATGTACGTCCGGCGAGTGAAGGATTTGAGGCAGAGGAGACACACCCATGGCTTCTCGCCCGTGTGTGTGCGCTGATGTGCGTTGAGCTGGCTCTTCTGGGCGAAGCTGCGCTCACACAGGTCGCAGCTGAACGGCCTCTCCCCCGTGTGTACACGCATGTGCACCACCAGCTGCGACGGCCCCGGCACCACCTTTCCACACTCCTCACAGTGGATCCCGCTCCGGGCCTTCTCCTTCTCCTCCACCATCTCCTCGCAAGGATGCTCCTTCCTCACGTGCGCCATCAGGGTCTGGCTGCGGCTGAAGGCCTCTCTGCACACCCCGCACCTGAAGAGCTCGTGCGTGCGCTTGTGCCGCTCCAGGCCGTACCTCTGGACAAAGCCCTTGCCGCAGGCGGGACAGGTGTGCGGCTTCTTGTCGGAGTGGCGCAGAAGGTGGCGATTCAGGTAGGCCAGGTGTGTGAAACGCTGGCCGCACTCACTGCACGCGTACTCCTTCGTTCCGGCGTGTTCCATCTGGTGGATGCGCAGGTTGGACGCGCTGACGAAGCGCTTGCCACACTCCTCACACGTAAACGGCTTCTCGCCCGTGTGTGTGAGCCGGTGGCGCGCCATGGTGGCCTTGTTTCTGCACAGGATGCCACACGTCTCGCAGATCATAGGCCCCTCCCTTTGACGACGCTTCCCCTCTGTCTTGGCCAATCGTGAGCCACTGTCCTCCTCATCACTGGCCCATCTCTTCCCGCTGCATTTCAGTTTAGTCGCTTTGTTGTGCGTGCGTCTATTCCTGAGATGTTTGTCTAGTGAGTCACGGTCCTCTTCTGATTCGCTGTCCATTGTCACGACAACAACAGTCTCCGCATATGCTCTCCTCCGCTGGCTCCGCCTCACTGATCTCTCCGCATCTGATTGGTGATTTTCGTCCCCATCGTTTTCCTGCCCGTTGACCGGTACTCTGTTGCAGGCTGGCTTCCGTTTGGTCGCAACATCTTGCTCTGATTCCTCTCCATCGTTCTTTTCCTCTCCATCGTCCTTCCCCCTCTCCTCTTTTTCATCATCCTCGCTCTCTCCTCCATCACTTTCCTCTCTCTTTGGTTTCTTTCTCTCTCTCTTCTGTTTTGCTTCCTCTCTACTGCTGGTCTTTCTCCTACCCCACCTCTTTTTCATTGGCTCCTCCCTCCCACCTGCATTATCACTCTCTGATTGGGTGGGATCTCGATCACATCCCTGCTCACCGTCCACAGCATCACCTGCATCCTCACTGCTGGACCAGCCAGCCATCTGACCAATGAGAGGAGCTGCAGAGAGAGAGCGTAGAGATGAGGACAGAGAGAAAGAGAAGAATGATGTAGCCATTTCAAACAGGTATCAGGACAGATGAAGAGAAAGTATAAGGCATGAAATCAACCCCATCCCCCTAAGGCCTAGGGACATTTTTTTTGTGTTTCCTGTTTCCCATCCGACCCTTAAAAAACCTGCCGACCCTAGCCTTTTCTTGGGGGTGGGCCGCTGGCAAGGGACATAAATGACACCAGGATCTAATTAATCAGGGGTTTCACAGTGGGGGTTTCATGTTTTGTTTGCTGGCTGCGAAATGCGTGCGCGGTAATTTGATTACAGTCTTTGACATCCTAGGTTCACAAAGTGACATGTGGAAACAGAAACACAAATTATTTTTTTTCCTAGGCCTAAAGAGACTGCCAGAGAGGGGAGGAGGGAGAGAGAGAGAGAGCAAAGAGACATATATCCAGTAAAATGAATCCAGAAGGTGGCATGGTTGCCTAATAAACTGATGTGTGGCCGACATGCCTTGAGGCCCAAAAGATGTGACTATGGCTAATACAGCTTAGAGTAACAGTCCATTCTGTCAAAGTTTATGAATAAAAGGCGCAGAAATCACTATATAAGGCAAAAATCCATATTCCATCTATGAATGTACATGAATGTAGTTGTAACTCCTTTACATTTAACTTGCACATGGATATAATAACCGTTGATATACAGTTTAAAATCGTCTTCCCTTTGACTGATATATCCAAATACCAATAGTCACTCTAAAATGTATTTTTTTTTTTTTCATTAGCTAGCTTTTTTTAAACCGCTGTAAGTGAGTACAGTACGCTAACCAGCAACTAACAAGCAGAGGACGCACACTGAAGTAAGGAGTGGACTCCTAGTGGCAAGAAATGCTAGCTGCAGCAGTTAGCAAAAAGGTAGTATTGTTAGCAAATATCTCCCACAAAACCGGCAAGTGAACGTTTAATACACATCTAAAACGCATCTCGTCAACTCACAGAGTCTTTGCATGACTGTGGCTTGTTGCATTGAAAACAATTCCGTGTGAATTGTTCACGGTTGATTTCTGTGTTTGTTGCCGCCTTCTTCTTCTGGTTGACTATGGCATTATCTTCACCTGCTTTATGGGCATTACCACCGCCAACTGGCCTGGAGTATGCAGCAGGATCGTTGTAGACCAGTTTATCGATTTCAGAAAACTTTACCAATTCAGTTATCAATACGTTATTTTAGATCAGTTGGGCTTGGTAAAGGTGCCCCCCACCCCCCCCTCTCTCTCTCTCTCTCTCTCTCTCTCTCTCTCTCTCTCTCTCTCTCTCTCTTACTTTATTTTATTTTATTTTATTTTAATCATCTTGCAATTCGGATAGTAGGCCTACTGAACTTCAACATTGTAACTGGTGCATGTCATTTACATACAAACCTCCTAAGCTTTTTATTGGTGTCCTTTCCTCAATCACTATTGAGTAATCATCCATTTCCATATTAGGACAAGGACATAGTGAGAGAAAGAGGCATGGTTTTGATTTGAGTTGTGTGTGTGTGTGTGTGTGTGTGTGTGTGTGTGTGTGTGTGTGTGTGTGTGTGTGTGTGTGTGTGTGTGTGTGTGTGTGTGTGTGTGTGTGTGTGTGTGTGTGTGTGTGTGTGTGTGTGTGTGAGGTAAAAAGAGGGAGAGAAACTGTCAGGGACTTCCTTTGACCAGAGAACAGCCTCTTCTCAACTGGATGTAGCCCAGATCCTTGTGTTTGATGCTGTGAGTGTCTTAGGTTAGTTCCGCTCCCTTTGAAGTGGTTGAATAATTCATGTATTGTTATAAATATAACCCTGTTGTTGTGTTGTGTCACAACTGTATGAGGTTTTGTTTCTCATGCTAAAGCACTGTCAACAAGACTGGAGATTCCCTCTATCTCTCTCTCTCTCTCTCTCGCTCTCTCACTCTTTCTCCATCTCTTTGTTCATGTACGTCATCACTGTGACTGTCACCATTTATAAATAAAAAGTCGACAACCAGAAGAGTAAAAATAGGCAGAGAAAGTAGGTGGGGAGAGAGGGAGAGAGAGGAATGAAAATCCAGCAACTGAGTCAGAGTGGTTAACAGGAAATCAGTGTGTGTGTGTGTGTGTGTGTGTGTGTGTGTGTGTGTGTGTGTGTGTGTGTGTGTGTGTGTGTGTGTGTGTGTGTGTGTGTGTGTGTGTGTGTGTGTGTGTGTCTCTCTGTGAGTGCATTTGTGTTAAAGGCACCCAGTGCAACTTTCGAGGCTTAAAAATAAACATTCAATTTCTAGTCTTTTTTACACGTAGTAAGTTTCAATAACTCCATACCATTACATATCGACATTCAAGGAGCAAAGATTAGACGTCGTTGTGTGGTGAGAACTGATAGAAAATCGATAACAACAACAATCACCGCCATTTTCTTTATTTTTTGTAACCTACAATAAATAAAGCAGGATTCCAGTCAATGGAAAAATGGCCTCTCCCCACCGGCGATTGTTGTTGTTTACGATTTTCTATCAGTTCTCACCACACAACAACGTCTCATCTTTGCTCCTTGAATGTCGATATGTAATGGTATAGAGTTATTGAAACTTACTACGTGTAAAAAAGACTAGAAATTGAATGTTTATTTTTCATTGAATGTTTATATAAAGTTGCACTGGGTGCCTTTAATGTGGGACTGTCTGTGCATTAGTGTGTGTGTGTGTGTCTCTGTGAATGTGAGTGCAGCTGTGTGAATGTGGGACTTTCTGTGCATGAGTGTGTGTGTGTCTGTGTGTGCGTGCTTGTGTGCGTGTGTACGAATGTGGTTGTGTGATATGATGCAGAAAAAGATAGAAAAGAGATTGGAAGAGACAGATAGCAAGGGATAGAGAGAGACAGAGAGAGAGAGAGAGAGAGAGAGAGTGAGGGCACACTGTGCAGATATGCTATTTGAAACTTTGTAACTGTAAGAGTTATGGTTACACGCAACGTTGTAGTCATGACAACTAAGTGTTCCTACAATGAAATGAATGCTTACTTATTCAGTCCTATATTTCCTTATGTACTTGGGGTCAGTGTTCTTGACATGTCAAGATGCGCAGTAATGTTAGTCTATATAAATGCAACATGATACAATGCATTGCTCATATGTCCCTATACGTTTCAAATGGCATTCTGCAAAGACATTAACTCTTTCAGCCGTTTACCTGGGAAGGTGACTTTTGAAATGTCATAGGTTACAGGTAACTAGTTAGCCTGTTGCAAATATAACAAATTACCAAAGTTATCAAAGAAATGTAACATATTGTATTCGATTACTTTTTGTGTGGCAGATGAGATGTGGTGCAAACAAATAAGATACTTGATAAATGATAAGATAAAACTTTATTGCCACACAACAACGTTGGTGCTATTCTTTCATCATAGCTCAGTCCAGAAAGGGGGGAGCTTTTTTGATAAGGTGGGTGGTGTTAATATCCCATTTTATATTTTGGCTGATGTAAGAGCCCATCATTGTTTTTTGGCTGGTCAAATGTATTAACTGAGGCTTCGGTGTTAGGCCTCCTTCTGAAGTCCACAACTATTTCCTTGCTTGTTCCTGCTACACCAGTCTACAGCCCAGTTCACCTCCTTGTTGTATTGAGATTCATCCTCATCTCTGATAAAGCCGATGATTGTGGTCTTATCTGCATACTTGAGCATCTTAACAGACTGGTGGTGAGATCTCAGGTAATTTGTATAGATGGAGAACAGAAGAGATAGCACACAGCCTTCCGGCACACCAGTGATGAGAGTCAGACGGCATGATGTAGCGTTGTTGACCTTGACTGATTGAATTCTATATCTCAGGAAGTCCTGTATCCAGTGACACAGAGCTATGTTGATATTCATGGCTTGCAGCCTGGAGAAGAGAATGAGTGGATCTACCATGTTGAAGGCTGATCTAAAATCAATGAACAGCATGCGTGTATAGGTGTTACTTGACTCCAGATGTTGCAGAGTAGAGTGAACCGCCAGATTGATGAGAGAATCAATAAAAAAACATTGCTAAAAGTGCAAACTGCCAAATGAATGGAGCCAAGACAGTGAAAAGAAGTGTAATTGGAACAAATGTGGCCGTTTTGAAAGCACCATTTACTGCTGCTGTTTTCTGTCTGAGTAAGAACCGTTCCTATCAAACCTATCAATCTTCAGCTTTCACATTTAACCAAGATGGCTGTTTCCACACAATGTTCGACTTCATCTTCTGCAATTCAACATTACAGCAGCCATGACTCTCAGACACATGTTTGTGACACTTGTAGACACTTGTTGATGGATAAGGTGATGGTCTGTCTCCCCAATTAGTTTATATTTTCTTCATTTATATTTGGCATATTACGAATTTAAGGGATCTTTTTTATATGTGTAATAACAGTGGGAATCTGCCCACAGCCCATTGAAGTCAGCTCTACTTGCATTGGTGGGTGTTTGCATTCAAACTGTCCTTTCCTTTCTAAACTAAACTAAACTCTGACTCTGACTCTGTTCCAACTTTACATGAGCGGTGAGATCAGAGAAAGAGTGGACGATGGCGTGAACCCAACAGAGAAAAAGGACAGGGGGAATATTTCAGGGGTGTGTGTCATGACCCCTTCACTCGCAGCGGAGGTGTGTGTGTCTGTGTGTGTGTTTGTGTGTGTGTGTGTGTGTGTCCTGAGTCACACACTTTGTGTGGTTGTCATTCACACAACATATGGTAGCTACTGTAGGCAGACAGCAGGTCTGTGAAGGTTGGCGAGTGTGATTGGCTTGAGTGTGTATGTTTGTCTGAGTGTGTGTCACTAACATTTATGGGAACACATGTGTTTCAGAAGTCATGTAGCGTGTAACTTTCTGAGTGTGTGTGTGTGTGTGTGTGTGTGTGTGTGTGTGTGTGTGTGTGTGTGTGTGTGTGTGTCTTTGTGTGTGTGTGTGTGTGTGTGTGTGTGTGTGTGTGTGTGTGTGTGTGTGTGTGTGTGTACATGCGATTCAACACGTTTAAGGGTCATTCACAACACATGACAAGCAGAGGAGGCATCAGACCCTGCTGGGTCCCTGCCTGACTCAGACACACAGAAACAAACACACACACACACACACACACAGGGTGCCTGTTGCTCTTTGAGTAATGTGTCAGTGGCCCCAAGTGTTGAGGGGGTGTGTGGTCATCTGTCTGATCAGCCGTCTGTGTGTGTGTGTGTGTGTGTGTGTGTGTGTGTGTGTGTGTGTGTGTTTGTGTGTGTGTGTGTGTGTGTGTGTGTGTGTGTGTGTGTGTGTGTGTGTGTGCCCCCACGACCTCCTGGAGTGAATTGATGACAGTACCCCTGGGTGTTGTTTCTTGTTCTCTCTGTCATGCAGTGAAGTAATATGTTTGCATATATTTGATTGTTTTTATGTAAATTAGTTTATGTGGGCAAGTACAGTACATGGGCAGATTGTGTGCATCACATGTCAGAAGACTTGTACAGAGTGACCAGTGTCTCATCAACAACACATCAATACACCTCACTCTCACACACACACACACACACACACACACACACACACACACACACACACACACACAAACACACACACACACACACACACACATACACACACACACACACACACTCAAGCACAGTAAATTGTAATGTAAAACACTTGCCTGCCTCTTGCCCATACATTATTATATACTTTCATCAGCTGGTAATATGATCCACATGTCAACTGGTCCATATAGGCCCAACACACAGACACCATACATACTGTATGTTTACTATGGTGAAACTGAAGGTACTGACTTCACTCACTTAACACACTGAGCATAGAGTTCACAGAGGTTATTGTATCAAGTGTTTAAATGTATTGTATAAATTGTATAGATACAAAAAAATGTATAAACACTTGACAAAGATTTGGGTTTGTTATTTGAAGATTTAATAATTCATTCGAGCATAATGGAGTATTTCAGCGAGTGACCACAAATGGACAGTTCCTGCAACATAATGGAGGAGGACGATTCGATCAGCTGGTTTCTTTTTGTCATGTATGGGAGACCTTTCTTGTGGTCTGTTTCACGGACAGTCCCTGTATGGGCACAAGAGATGACGTTTTTGGCAAATATGTTGTCTCCTTTGGTTTTCTGGCAAGCTGTCAGCGTATCTGGTCTGTGAATAATATAGCCTACTATCATTTATCACTTTGATGAGCCACCGAGATGAAAAAATAATACCTCGCGTGGGCAAATACAGACTTCAAGTCTGGACTCGATGAACAACAAATGTTTGACGGGTCCGTGTGCGTGTGTCTATGTGTGTGTGTGTGTGTGTGTGTGTGTGTGTGTGTGTGTTTGGAAAGGTGGGCGGGTACAGACCACAAACGCGCACACACGCAGGACATCAAACGTAGGCACGCTGTTGCTTCCTTCTCGAAACAACTCTGTCCCTTCCCTCTGGACGCCTTCGCAATGATGACGTAGGAGAGAATCCATCTCTGCCCACCACCGCGATGGGTGTATAAATCCTCCCCGGGATCTCAAGCAATCATCCAGTCGCTCCGTCTCGAGACCGTGTGCTCCAGATCTAACCGTCAGCAGAGATAGCAGACAGCAGGCACGTCCTCGCGCTCAGGCTAACTCGCTTTCGGTTTTGGTTCGAAATGGACTCTCGCTCGAACATCCGTGGACCCAAGACGCTCAACTTTAAGAGTAAGTTTATTTTTCTCTGAGTTTAGTCTATTCATGTGGGTTTACAGCACCACGCAGATAAGCGCATTGTATGTATTTCTTGAACTAAAGTTGTTTAAGTGTACTTTTAAGTTTTAATGTGAGACTGTAATTGTGCAGCAATAGTTGTGTATTTGCTTGCAACTGGCTCTGAATAATAAATGTAATCAGTAGCTGACCCTGGGCTTGAAGAGTTTGACTGAGTTTTACTGATTAATGAGCCATTCAAGCTCCGGAACTCCGTTTCCTCCTGTCTCTGCAGGAAATGTCATGCGAGACCTTTTACATGATTAGTTTGTTTTTGCCAGTAAATGATTTGCGTAGTTGAAATGTATAAAATCATTTGTCCTCTTCCGTTTTGTTTTTGGGAAATTGTTCGCGAGCAATTAGCAGATGCTGACAGAGCGTGAGTGATTGAAGGGGTCATTGCACGGGGATAAAGCATGTGCAAGCAAGACTGCAGAATCGTTAATCAGACACTGAATCTCTAGAGAACACAGCGCGACAAAGGACGCTCCATATTTCCTCCTCGTGCAGTGGTTGACCGGGTCAGGGGTTGTCGGAAAATCTTGCGTGGAGTGGATGAATGCGCGTGCCTTTACTTATTTATGCGCCTTGTCTCTTGGAACGTCCTGCAATTGTCCCACGTTACTGGAGCCCACGAGAACTCTCATTAATATTTTATATTCTGCAGAAATGTATCCGACTCTGTTTACAAGCCACTGACGTTAAGACGACCTTTTGGGCACTGGGGTTTTACGCGCTCTTAGCTCAGTGCGTAAATACTGAAAGAGGTCTGATTGGCACATGCGAGTCTGCTTTCAAATGTTGAGCGTGCCCTCGTTTAAGGGTAAAATACGGGCATGAGCGCAAGCCGGGTGTGCCAATTAGGTCGCTGACTAAAAAAAATGCTTAACCCTCAACATTTGGAGGAGAGGTGTCCAATTTCTCGCCTGGATCTCAGCAGTCTTCGAAAATCTGTCTATCCTAGTGCGTCATATCCGCGTCCATTCCGAGACTTCAGCACCACGCAGAAGAACAGCTCCAAACACGTTCCCATCCCCACACACTCCCTCTTTCATGTGTGCTTCACTCTATCTACTTTATCTATCACCCCTGTCTCCCTCCGTTTACAGACACAAACAATGGGCTTTGTTCTTTTATTATCAATTCATTTTTTTCACATTTTATAGTTAGTTCTATAATTTATGAGAAGTAGACAATAAACCACTTTCTCAACCCCCCTCCCTCTCTCTCTTTCTCTGTTTCTCTCCCTTTCTCTCCCTCAGGTGCTCTGACGCTGTGGCTGGTGCTGTGGCTGATTATGTGCCGGTTTGTACCAGGGGAAGCATGTCCAAAGTTGTGTGTGTGTTACCCGTCACCTATGACGGTAAGCTGTCAATCACAGAACTTCACATCGGTCCCCATGGGTGTACCGTACGACTCGCAGCGCGTCTTTCTGCAGAACAACCACATTACAGAGCTCCGTGCTGACTCCTTTGGCTTTGAGACTCAGGTATGTGTGTCTGTGTTTGTATATCTGTGTGCGTGTGGGGGGATCGGGTGGATGTGTGTGGTGTGTGTGTTTGTATGTGTGTGGGTAGATGGATGGATGTGTGCAATGTGTGTGTGTGTGTGTGTGTGTTTGTTTGTTTGTGTCTGTGGTTGTGTGTGAACTTTTGCTTTAATCATTTATCCTCCATCCATCCTTTCTCTCTCTCTCTCCCTGCTTCTTTTTTCATGTCCTCCTTTCCCTTTCTCTCTCTCTTTCCATCTTCCCCTGCTCCTGTAGGTGCTGTGGCTGTACTCCAACAACATATCATGGATAGAGGCGGGTGCGTTCAGCTCCCTGCGTGTGCTGGAGGAGCTGGACATGGGGGATAACCCATGGCTGCAGCGGCTGGACGGCGGGGCCTTCCGTGGCCTGGAGCGCCTGCAGAGCCTGCACATGCACCGGTGCCGCCTGACCGGGCTCCCCGCCGACCTCTTCCTCAAGCTCTACAGCCTGCAGTTCCTCTACCTGCAGGAGAACCTGCTGACGCACCTGGCCGACGGGCTCTTCTCCGACCTGGTCAACCTCACGCACCTCTTCCTCCACGGCAACCGCATCCGCACGCTGGGCGAGAACGTGTTTCGCGGCCTCGTCAACCTGGACCGGCTGCTGGTCCACGACAACAAGATCCGGCAGGTGCACAGGCGGTCCTTCCGCGACCTGGGCCGTCTCACCATCCTCTACCTGTTCAACAACTCCCTGACGGAGCTGCCGGGCCAGGCGCTGAAGGACGTGGGCTCGCTGGAGTTCCTGCGCCTCAACGCCAACCCCTGGGGCTGCGGCTGCGAGGCCCGCGGGCTCTGGGACTGGTTCCGCCAGGCCCGCATCTCCAGCTCCGAGCTCATCTGCACCGGCCCCGCCCAGCGCCGCGGTGATGACCTGCGCTTCCTGCGTGAGATGGACTTCGCCCTGTGCCCGCTGCCCGACCCCGGATCACTGGCTGGAACCACCACCACCACCTTCAGCACCAAGACCCGCTGGTGGTTCTCCAAGCACAAGCCCGCCAAGAGTGCAAAGTCCGGCTCGTCCAGCAAGGGAATGCTCCAGAAGAGCACGGAGAAGACCGCCATCAAACCCCTCCAGCCCTCATCTTCATCTTCGTCCTCCTCCTCCTCGCCTTCCCAGTACGCCCTCTCTCCAGAGGAGGTGGCTCTTCCCAAGCTGGAGCCAGAGGAATACTGGGCCAACTACGGCAGTGAAGATGCCGCCTCCATCCGCTGTTTCGACACGGACTGCTATGACGACCCAACCCTGCCCTCCTCTTCCTCATCCTCTTCGTCCACTCTCTCCCCTGCTCTCTCTGTACACTCCCTCCTCCTCTCCTCCTTCTCCTGCACTTTAGCGCTCGCCCTGCACCTCCTCTTTGGCTGAGGCACTCCCTCCATCAATCGCTGGTCTCTTCGCCCCTCTTCTTGGGTGCTTTGCCTTCTGCCTGCCTTTGGCCTCTGGGCCTGTGAAGGCCACTGTGGTGTTAACAGATGCATGTGCATTTATTAACACTCAGTCATACACACACACACACACACACACAGACAAGCATACACATACACATGCGTGTACACACGCACACACACATACAGATACACATGCGTGTACACACACACATACACATACTCACGCTTGTTCACACACACACACACATACATACATAGACAGGACGTGTGGTTGTGAGCCTAGATAGAATGCAGCATAAGGTAGGCTTACATGCTTGCGCTCAAACAGATGTGTGTACGTGCTCTCACACACACATACACACACACACACACACACGCTGGCACGCCATTCCGGCACACATATGCCAGCTGTGTTCAGAAACACATGCAAAGTGCACACACAGGCAGACATGGAAGGTCACTTACATAAACACAGCGGCATGATAGAGAAATGTTAGAGGTGGGGAAAGATGCAGAGAGAAACAAAACACCACCCAACAAAGAATTTGTAAATACCGTCTGTACAGGTCTTTCTGCTCTGCGTATACACACATTTACATACACACTGTGATATAGTGACAATTTCTGATTTCTAACAAACACACACACACACACACACACACAACGAGATATATAAGGAAATCCCTGTGAAAGGAGTCATTGTGACAGGCGAGTGTTTTGGTTTTGAGGAGTTGCACTTTTTTGGTTGCATGTTTTTTTTTCCACTGGTTGAGTTGGTATGTGTGTGTGTGTGTGAGAGAGACCTTGTGCCTCTGTCTGAACATACAGTATGTTGGTGTGTGAGAGAGAGAGAGCATGACCGTGTGACCGTGTGTCTTCTGTGATCATCATGAAACTCTGACAGACTCCATGTTTTCTCTCAACAAAAAAACTTTCAATAAATGACAATTTTAAAACCACTTTTGTGTTCTAATATGTTTTATGACCTCATGTGTGTGTGTGAGCAGATGGTGAAGGATAAAAACTAGAACTTAAATCTTATTTATTAAGACCTCATTAAGCTGCTCTTTCTAATTCCTTAAGACTCTTACCAGCTACCAGTGTGCATGTGTGTGTGTGTGTGTGTGTGTGTGTGTGTGTGCAATAGAAATAGCAAAGAGCAAGAAGATACACACAAGGTACAAGATGAGAGTGATTTTAAATCAGAATTAATTTCCTGATGAAAGCTATTTATACTTTCATTCATTTTCTCTTCAATCCCCTTATCCCCATCTCTCTCTTTTGCCCTCTCCCGCTTTCTCTCTCTCTCCTTCTCTTTCTCTCTCCCCCTTCTCTCTCTCTCCTTTCTCTTTCTCTCTTTCCTTTTTCCCCTCTCTTTCTCTCCCCGTCTCTCTCCTTCTCCCTCTTTCTCTTCCCCCTATCTCTCCCTCTCTTTCTCTCTCTCTTTCTCCCCCCACTCTTTCTCTCTCCTTCTCATTCCCTCCCCCTCTTCCCCCTTCTCTCGCTCTTCCCCTCTTTCTCTCTCTCTGGCAGTGACAAGGCTGTGATCAGTGAGAGGAAGCGAGGGAAGTGGCATTTCAAATAGCTCAGTGAATGAAACACACACACACACTAACTCACACACACACACACTAACGCACACACACACACAAACTCAGGACCAAATCAGTTGGCACCTGGTATTCTCATTTTCATCTTCAATGAGTTTGTGCATGTGTGTGTGTGTGTGTGTGTGTGTGTGTGTGGGTGGGTGTGTTATAGTGTGTGTGTGTGTGTGTGTGTTTTATAGTGTGAACCGGTGTGTAATCCCTGTGAACCGGTGTGCAGATACACATTCGGTCCTGCTGCATGTTCCTGTCCCTCCTCCCTCATGTGGACTCTCTTCTTTCTCTGTAGTTTTCTTTTCTCTTTCTTTCTCCATCTATTTGTCAATATGTTCTCTCTTTCTGTCTCTCTTGTCCTCAATCTCTCTCTCTCTCTCTCTCTGTTTCATTCTCTCCTCATCTTCAGTTACCATCCTGTCTTTCCTCTTGTATCAATCCATCTGTCTGTCTGACACTTACCTTCTCCATCTCTCCTAACTGGTCTGTCTGACACTAACCTTCTCCATCTCTCCATTCATGCCCCCCCCCCACCTCTATCCACCACCTCTCCCATTAAGAGCCGCCTCCCCCGTCTCTACCAGATGGTTCTGTTTGCTGTCGAGTTTTTGTGTCGGCAGCTCTCTGACGTATGTGTTCATGAGTTCTCCCTAGCCAAGACAGCCAAGAGCCTGTGTGTGTGAGTGTGTGTGTGTGTGTGTGTGTGTGTGTGTGTGTGTGTGTGTGTGTGTTTGTGTGTATGTGGAGGCGGTTTATGTTACCCGTCATCATGAACATAACACACACACATTTGGTTTCAGTATTTTAATGAACAGCACAACTAACACACTATGTGTCTGCATATGTATTGTGTGTGTGTGTGTCTTTGGGTGTGTGTGCCTGTGACGACTGCTTGACTTGATTGACGGTTATCCTCATAAATAGAGGCTCTGAGAATAGCATCATGAGATTATTGCATAATTACTTAATGTTTTTTTTGTCTCATCTGTGGCTTCCACTCAGCCACCCATCATTTATCATTCTCTCTTTCTCTCCAACATTCCTCTCTCTCCTTCCCTCCACTCATCCATCTCCCATCTCTCACACCTCTCGTTCTTCCAGTGCACTTCACTTTATTATATTAGAAAATCAAAACTGTGTGTCCAAACACCCGTCTCCTATAGCATATACCTCCTATGGGACTACTTTTACGCCTGCTGTAACCTGACCCTGAAATAGGACTACACACTTTGACAAACCCATCCGCCTGGGTTAAGGGCGGCTGTAGCCACATGTTTTGGTTTGTGGTTTCCCTTGCGGTTTGGTGTAATGTCCTACTGGAAGGAGTGACCGGTCAGCTGTGAACATGAACCTTCTGTGATTCACCTCCACAGTGACGGTGGTCAAACAAGGAACTGATGAACACTGTGATTGCTTTTTTCTTTAATTCCTGTATCATACACAAACAACAGTTGGCATGTACAGCATTGCTGACAGGCAAACTTCTTCTGTCTCATTTTATACAACACATTAATCAAACTAGACGTTACGCAAAGCATTACAAAATATGACCGCCGAACTGTTCAGTAGGTTTTGGCACAGAATGAGTCATGGTTGTCAGTGCGTTTGTGTGTTCTTATGTGTTTTGTGTGTGTAAATTGGTTTGTGTTTCATTTAAAGGAATTATTTGTGATAGATTTTGATGATTTGGTTATGTAATGTTTTGTGTACTAATTTTTTGTGGATTGTTTTGGTATATTTTTCTTTTGCAATGTAGTTTGTTAAAACAGGTCTAATAAAGAGGTGTGGAAACAAAGTGAAGTTTCCAACCACCAACAGGTGGCGCTATAGGTGATATCAGTCATGCATATGTACACGTTCGGGCTGGATCCAGCGTCCACCCTTAGACATTTTCTCTGGATCAAACAATGTACGCAAGAGTTATAAGAGACTTTGTGTTTTGTGGCAAGCACTGGCAAGTTGGCAAAGTTTGAGGGTCTGCCACGCCCACACCTTCAGACTAATGAGAAAATCTTATATAACTTTTAGTCGCCCATGGCTGAAGAGTAACCTGACCACATTTCAAGGCGTTACCATTACATTTGTCGGAGTAGTTCGATCAGATGCGAGGTGTGCAAACGCCGTCAAAACGCATCTTCCACTCAAAATGGCTGACTTCCTGTGGACCTGCCACCATGGCCTCAAGAGACTTTTTAGTGCGTCCAAGCATGATGAAGACGTGTACCGAATTCCATCAAGCTACGCCAAAATAACCCCAATGCGAAGGGTTTTTTGCAATGTTCTAGGGGGCGCTACAGAGCCATTTTGCTCCATCCATGGACAAAAACTCTACCGAAGATGGACGATTACAGGCTTGATGTCCCTGGCAAATTTGAAAAAATTCGAGCACTTTGACATATATGCGATTGAGTTATAAGACACTTTGGGCCTGATTTACTAATATGCGAGCGCTTCTTAATCTGCGTTCGCAAATTAACGCACGGTGTTTTTGCGCATTTTACTTGGTATTTATCAAGCCAGATCTGCGCTGGGCAAACTGTGCTTACTCCGCCCTTTAAAGAGCCTGATTTACTCAGATTGATTTGCGAACGCATCTTTGCCAGGCGCACATTAACGCACGGTGATTCCCCGCATTTTTTTATCAAGCCAGATACGCGCTGGGCAATCATTATTTAGCGCACCGTTAAAAGACTGGAGAACTTGCCAGCAAGTTACTGCCACCATGGAGATTCGAGGAAGAAAAAACTAAGGTTCAGCGAATAGATAGCGAATAGATAGCGAATAGATCGCTCAATCACTGAACCTGATTCAATGGGTTATATTGTTGTTTTGCCCGCCATCATCTACAGCGAGATGTTTAAAAGAACACGATTATAAATAATATGCTATTGGTGGCATTAATGCATAAACTGTCTATTATAACAATATATATGTGTACATGGCGAGATTAATACGTTCTACAAGGGACATGGGTTCACTACAATATATCCCCACTGAAACAAATACATTTACCAAGTAGACAGGCCTCTCCAAAATCACCGTTGCTCAATCATGGATAAATGGCACTATTCCGAAAGATAAAACTGTCATGGACAGACCACTTCCACGTAAGTAATGGTCATGTTGGCATCACATATGATCTGGACATTCATTGAATATGTGTGCTTTCTGTTTCGGTAAACGTGTTCGCGGATTGAAGGTGGGACTGTTTGCATGTGGGTGCGATCAATTTCTCCAATTACGTTCGGAAAATTGAATTTCATATATATGAATATATGAATTATACGAGTTGAAACAAATATTTCTGTTCGCTGTCTCTGTCTATGTCTTTGCCTTGCTGCTGCCATATCAACGTTTTCAGACTCAGTGGAAATGCGCTTGGTTAAGACGTGCTTTTATGAGGCGGAGAATTAGCCTGCAAATCAGAGATGTGCGCTCGCCGGGCAGTTTAGTAAATACCACGCAGTTCATCATTAGGCGCACTCCTCCCATTAAATAGCGCTACACGCCTACGTTACCACCCACGTTTCTGAACCATCCCACCTGTTTGCATGTACACACCCTCAAAGCGTTAATATGCGCTGCGCCAGCTTAGTAAATACCGTTTTTCGTTACGACCGCTATTTTACGCCAGAAAATGGGCGCAATCCTGTTAGTAAATCAGGCCCTTTGTGTTTTGTGGCAAGCACTAACAAGTTGGCATAGTTTGAGGGTCTGCCACGCCCACACCTTCCAACTAATGAGAAAATCCAATAAAACTTTTAGTCGCCCATGGCTGAAGAGTAGCCGGACCACATTTCAAGGCGTTACCATTAAATCTGTCGCAGGAGTTCGATCAGATGCGAGGTGTGCAAACGCCGTCAAAACGCATCTTCCCTAGATCTTCCACTCAAAATGGCCGACTTCCTGTGGACCTACCACCATGCTCCATCCATGGACAAAAACTCTACTAAAGATGGACGGTTACAGGCTTGATGTCCCTGGCAAATTTGGTAATTTTTCGAGCACTTTGACATATATTCGATTAAAACAACTCATTTTTGCTTTTTAATTTTTAACTAGGTGGCGCTATACATGTAATGACTGGTTACGGTATGGGTTGACATGGCCCCTTGACACAAACATACAAGAACAATTTGGCCCTCCAAGGCCCTACGGTTCTCGGATATTCGAAGAAAACTGTGTCGCGCCACCTACAGGCCAGTTGGTGTATAATCATATAAATCAATTTATTGCATGCCCCCCCGTGAACAGAATTCCACGAAACTTAACGTGCAATCAGAAGGTGTCATAATGATCCCACACCTCCGATTTCGTGCAGTTCTGACCTTGTCAACTTACAATAAACATTTTTTACAACACTTTTTCATTTGTAACTAGGTGGCGCTATACATGAAATAAGTGGTAGTTGAATGGTTGACGTGGCCTCTTAAGACCAACATACAAAAACAATGTGGTCCTCCCAAGCTCTACGGTTTTCGACTTATTCACAGAAAACTGAATCGCCCCACCCTCTTTAAAACGGGTCCAGTCCGACGGGGGTGCAATGGATCAAAACGAAAATCAGTGGTTCCACGCTAATCTAGTAAGGCTACATGCCAACCAAATTTCGTGCACCCCGGTGTTTCAGTGTCCCGGAAATCGTTGACAGAAAATCGACGGTCATAATAAAATAGACCAGTGCATAAACAATTCAAACAACCATGCATATATTAAACACATATAACACGCATATTTAGCTATTGGAGCAACATACCTGTTTCATACACAAACAACAGTTGGCATACACAGCATCTGCACAAGTTAAATAAAATGATAAAAATACATCAGGTTCAGTATGGCAGCACGGTAAGCTAGCTAAGGCTAGCCAACGCTAGCTAACAGAATGTGAGGAATGGGAAGTTCCCAGCGAACTAGCTAGCTAATCACAGTGTGTATATATAATGAACCTCGTAGTCAAGTGAAAAACACAATCAACTTTTTGCCCATTGACAAAACTGCTTTACAACCAACACAATACATACTAAGCATAGAAAATACAGGTTACATGTCGAAGTTGTCGACATTCACTGCATCTACCTATCTATAAGTTTACAAATTGTGATGGTCATTTTGCATAGTGGACCTACCGCTGACAGGCAAACTTCGTCTGTCTCATTTAGTCCAGACATTGTCACACATTGAGAAGAGATGACAGGGAAAGCAGTAAATGCAGTTTCTTGTAGCACAGCCACACAGTCTTTTCGGGAGTACCACTCCGTTTGAAAAGAGCGAGTTATCTTCTGTCCAGTCGTTTGAAGCAAACCTTTGAGCTCCGGCATTGGTCTCCCATTATTAATCATTTCACATTTTGACTGAAAGTCCAGTTTTGAGAACTGCTTCAGCTTAGAAATAAAATCTTCCATTTTCGCCGTCAAGATCAAGTAGAAGTGTAGAAGAAGGCCAACGTCAGAACCAGCATAAACCCAACAGGTGCATGTGTACAGGGGGAAGCGTGGAGGGCTACTCCTCACCGGCTTGCTCTACCCAGCATTTTCCTCACCAATGTTCGGTCTCTGGCGAATAAAATGGATGAACTGCGCCTGTGGATCACCACTCATAAATGGATTAAAGACTGCAACGCCATGATTTTCACGGAAACATGGCTCAACAGCAGTGTTCCCGATAGCGATATCTAGCTAATGGGGCGCTACATCCTCCGGGCAGATAGAACAACAGAGGACTCTGTTAAGACCAGAGGCAATGGACTATGCATCTATGTAAACAATGCTTGGTGTACGGTGACTGCTATCATCGAGAGTCACTGCTCTGCTAACCTTGAGTATCTCATGGTTAGGTGTAGACCGTTCTATGTGCCTAGAGAGTATACATCTACTGTTATGACTGCAGCTTATATCCCCCCAGATGCTAATGCTAAGCTGGCAATGGAATAATTGCATACTGCCATTAGCAAGCAACAGACTTTACATCCGGAGGCAGCCTTTATTGATGAGGGTGACTGCAACCACTCCAACCTGAAGACTGTACTCCCCAAATTTCACCAACATGTCTCCTGCCCCACGAGAGGAGACAAGACTTTGGACAAGGTCTATACCAACATGGCTGATGCCTACAAGGCAGCCCCCCTCCCCCACCTAGGACAGTCTGACCACCTCTCTTTGTTCCTTCTCCCCAAATACACACCACTCATCAAACGTGTAAAACCCACAGTGAGGACAGTTAAAGTGTGGCCAGAGGGAGCAGACTCTGCACTACAGCTTCGGTTCGAACACACAGACTGGGGTGTGTTTGCCACTCAGGCCACACTGGTCTCCCACACAGACATTGATTCCTATGCCTCATCCGTTCTGGACTTCATCAACACCAACATCGACAGTGTCACCACTCTTAAAGGGATCACTACCTTCCCTAACCAGAAGCCATGGATGAACAAAGAGTTCCGTCTACTGCTGAAGGCACGAGACACCGCTTTCAGATCAGGTGATGCTCAGGCCTACAGTTCATCCAGGGCTAACCTGAAGAGGGGCATCGAGCAGGCCAAGCACTGTCACAAGCTAAGGATTGAGGAGCACTTCAAGAACAATTCCGACCCCTGCCATAACAGACTACAAACCCACCAACACCACCCCCCAAAACAGTGATGCCTCCTTCCCTGACGAGCTTAACAGCTTTTATGCACACTTCGACAGGGACAACCACCCTCTGCAGTCTTTTTCGGTCGGCGATAGAGCAGCTGCCATACCATACAGAGATGCAGTTTGTAAGGATGCTCTCAATGGTACAGCGGTCATGAATCGAGAGGATGGTCCTGGCTCACCTCAAAACCTGCTTACCACCCACACTGGACCCCTTCCAATTCGCCTACCGCAAGAATAGGAGTACGGAGAATGCCATCTCCACGGCACTACTGGACTTCCTATCCAACAGACCCCAGCCTGTTAGGGTAGAGAACCACACCTCCTCAACCCTCATCCTGAACCCCGTCGTTCCACAGGGCTGTGTGCTAAGTCCTCTCCTCTACTCCCTCTTCACCTATGACTACACACCTGTACATGGTTCTAATACCATTGTCAAGTTTGCAGACGATACAACGGTGATTGGCCTCATCAGCGACAACGATGAGTCGGCCTACAGAGAAGAGGTCCAGCACCTGGCGGTGTGGTGTGCCGACAACAACTTGGCTCTCAACACCATGAAGACCAAAGAGCTATTGTGGACTTCAGGAAGAAAGATGGCACACAGTCCCCCATCCACATCAACGGGGAAGAGGTTGAGGTTCCTCACTCCCCACCATTGAAGCTGTCCAGAGCAAGAGATGTCTGCAGAGGGAGCGCAGCATCGTCAAGGACAGCTCACACCCCAGCCACAGACTGTTTGCCCTCCTCCCCTCTGG
>NC_137927.1:3998943-4036443 GCF_963457725.1 Sprattus sprattus | reverse complement strand
CTTAGTTATTTTGGCTGGCTGGCTTGGTAGATGGGGATGTTAGTTATACACGTATAATAAGGGTGGTAGGATACAATAGCAATGCACAATCGGTATAGCACAATGTCTTTATTCTCGATTCACCATTTGAATATGGTGTCTGCATCTTGGATTAAAGCAGGAGGATTATTCCAAAGGAGGGGACCTTGATGACTAGCAGACGTTGCTTTGCTATTACTTTTACTTTTCATCTTCATCACCAGCACCTGTTCTCTCACCTACCCATAACAGGTGCTGCTGACGCTCTCTGGACACCTGTTCACACCTGAGTTATCATCTTCATTAGCAGGTACCTCATCAGAACACAGCCCCAACACAGCCAGAAATACTAATATTAGCGTTCAGATGGGTGGGATGAATTATAGTGGAAGAGAGTTTTTACATTGATGGTGAGGTGATTCCTTCTTTTGAAGAGAACAAGTGAAGAGTTTAGTCAGGTTGTACAATTCCATGTTAAGTGACCGAGGACAGGTTGCAGAGCTTAGAGAATTCATCATAAAGGATATCATTGCCATTGATAAGATTGCCTTGTAAACTAAAATTGTGGTACTTTCAGTTTGGGCTTTTGTCATGCGTAAGGTGGCCTTTGACTAGGCACAAAGTAGCTATTTCAGAGGTGGAGAAATTTGAGACATTCTTGAATAAGTCAAATAGGAAGTGGCTTGGGGTGCCATGTTGTCTAAGTGCTGTAGTATTGTGTGGCAAAGAAATTTTGGAGTTCAAATGTGTCAAATGTGTTCAGACCCTCTTGGAGATGACTTTATCGCAGTCTAAGGATCCAGTAATTAGGAACACTGCTTTAACAGTGAAAACAGGGAAGAAGAGGAATCCACAAACTCAAGACACATTACCTGTTATACTGTAGTATAGAGATATCATTAGGCAGGTACAGAGTAGAAGCTCAAGGTTTTGGCTAGGTGATAGTTGGAAAGCATGGGGAATGGCTACATTGCCAGGGAGGAGGCAGATGGTAACCAGCTTTGTTCACACTCAATAAAATATACTGCTTTTATCTATTCCCATTCCATACTGAGTTTAGATCAAAGGTTTGTTTCGACATACCGTGATATTTCAGATGATAGTTATGTGGTATACCAATGTGTTGACATTAGAAAAACGTTGACTGCGACTGTTTAGGACAGAACGCACTAAATCACCGAACAAATATTTTCATATTACTTTTCCACCATGTAACCCATTCATATCGGTTCCATGTCAATGTTCCGAAAGCCCATTATTCCGACAGCCCGCTGTTCCGAAATTGTGAGCACAGCAACGTGAACCACTATAGCCCACATGCACATCCCAATGAGTTGAAGACACAAGCATAAACATATTTCACAAGCATGAACTTTAATGCAGAATATTATTATACACACATGGCATTTGCATCGCGATGATAAAAATACTTGTATGATAACCAACCATGGACGGATTAAGAAACGACGGGCCCCTGGGCCTGGGTATGTTAAAGCCCCCCCCCCCCCTTTGAGGAAAAAAAAAATTGCGCTCACGCATGCACACAGAAACATCATTAGGCGTATACAGTTTATATATTTTACCAACAATGTGTTGGATTTAACGGTCGAATTACATACTTTGGCTATTGTATTGGGCAAGTAAACAGGTCAAAGTTTACTCAGTAACATCCACCTGCGGTGCACTGCCCTGCTATTGTTTCTTTTTTTTGTTCAATGTATATTTATTGAGATTTTCAAACACAAAGACAGTAGACACAATAACACTGGGACCAGCAAACAAACACCACAAAACAAAACAGGGGAAAAAAAAAAAAAAAGTCCAGAGTGGTTAGTTACATGTAGTACATAACAACTTAGTCAGAGTCAAGGATCATGGTCATTTGTTCAACATATACAATAAATGGACGCCATGCTACATCAAATTTTTCTATTGATCCATTTACAGTACATCTCATTTGTTCAAGCTTAAGAAAAAACATCATATCACAGATCCATCTGCCAAAGGAAGGGGGGTGGTCACTCTTCCAATTCAAAAGAATGAGTCGCCGTGCTAAAAGGGAGGAATAGGCTAAACTATTTAATTGTGGCTTTTGCAGAGGGAGATCGTCTGCAGGTACACCAAAAAGTCCAATGAAAGGACAGGGATCAATAGTTAAACCTAAAATGGATGAGTATACCTCAAATATTGCGGCCCAGAATGCTGTTAGACTTGAACAGGACCAAAATGTGTGCTACAAAGTGGCAGGTGCTTGCTTACATCTGTCACAGATAGGGTTAACTCCTGGGAAGATTTTGGACATTTTAACCTTGGACATGTACAATCTTAAACTGAATAAGACTGTGCCTTGCACAAATAGAGGTGGAGTGAATTTTTTTAATTATGTTAGACCATTGATCCTCAGTTATATCTGCACCCATATCCTTCTCCCAGTTTTCCTTTATTACTGACATTGAGGAACCTTCCAATTCAAATATAATTGTCTACAGCCTTGATACGGTTCCCTTCACCTCAGGAGGGGTTTCAAGGATTGAATCAAGTGGTCCTGCTATTGTTTCTGACATTACATGTGACAGGCGACAGCCGAGTGATTATTTTCCAAATTGAAACTGATTAAGACCTACGTGAGCAGCGTGGGGCAGGAGAGGCTGAATGGGCTTGCTATCCTGTCCATTGAAAGAGCAACTCATGCATCACCACTTTTATGTTTGTAAGGCGTCGTTCGGCAAGTGTACTGTGACTCTGGGTGTGCTCAGTAAGCTTGAAGGTCTTGACATTCAGAGTCTGCGCCTAAACTAGCTGTATCGTATCGTCTCGTCACATGCTCAAATAGAGACTTGACATTGGCGAACAAGATACTTATTACCCAGCAATCATTGCATATCTGTATATGACAAAAATAGCAAATTAAATAAGGAGTTATTTATGTAATTGAATCGGCATATTAATAGTTGCTATAGTGTACAATAAGCATATAATTGTGTTATAGATCGCTACTGACGATTTCGCCCTAAAATGTATGAAACCATGACAGAGACAGGTTTGCCATTTTGAGGGAATATATAGCATAAGGGATCTAAGTTATTCTAAGTATAGTCATCATTGATCACTGTTGCATTTATCAAGCGACACTTTATCATCCACATGTTCAGAAAGTTTTAGAAAGCAGGGTCTGCTTTACCTACGACCCTTCCGCGCTGGCTGCATTGTCTATAGTTACACACCTGCCGCACATGAACATTTTCTAACATATCACAGGTTCTCAATTAAAGCCATTAGCAAATGAACAAAAAACTACCTTTTTCAACCACAAATAAGAGATACATTACAGCGACTTCATGCAGACGCTCTCGCTTAGGGGCCCCCTGAGCTCATGGGCCGTTCGTTAATCCATCCCTGTAACCAACGCATGCATGCCTTGTCAGTGCTTGTAATGTCCAAGACAATCTGCCGGTATTTTCCCCAAAATTAACAAATTAAAGGAAAATTGATATGCGTGATAGCCAGGTGAGCGTCTCCCCTGCGCAAATTAAATGCGGTGTGTTTTTTGTGCAACTTAAACTAGTTCTAAAGTATGCAGGGGGACTTTTTCTTCGGAATATTGAGATTTCGGAATATTGGGCTTTCGGAACACTGAGCCGTCCCCTTCATATCGATGTGAATCAATCAATACTAAAACAACTTTAACTGTGATGTGTTTTTGTTTAATTTCACAACTTATTTACTGTATAATCAACGGTAGCAGGTGCCCGCTTGTAAACATTACACATTTTATTTGAACAGGCGCGGCCGGTACTTTAGCATATAATGCTATCTTACACATTTGCTTTTTAGGAGATCCATTATTAACAACGACTAAAGGTGCTCTAACAACCTGACACACATAAGTTTTAATTGCTGCCGTCATGTCTAAATAATACATAGGTTGGGGTATTAGCAAAGTCTGTTATCAAATAATTCCTCAGTTCGGTCTTTGTATTTGTCTTGTCCTTCTCCTTTTTTGCACTGTATAGGAGCGATCCCCATGAAGTTGTTGGAAGTAACTAAGTAACTTTCACTTAAAGAACATTTACTTTTTACTTTTACTTCAGTAGATTTTTAGATGGGTAACTTTACTTGTACTTAAGTAAAATTTCATCAAAGTATAGGGACTTTTACTTGAATATAATATTTCAGTACTTTTTACACCTCTGCAGTTATGGTTCATGACAACTTGTATTATTACAAATGTGTTAATGTTAAAATCAAAAAGTAAATGTTACGTCTGAAAAATTGCACGCTATAAAAATAGCGAACGCCAACCAGTTACCAGGAGCTTAACATACTGTATCAATGTTGAACGAAACCTGGCGACCTGATACAAGGCCATAGCATTACATCAGGATCATCATTTTACAAGCTATCGCTAAGTTATGGCTACACTGCTACAGTGACTGTGAAATACTTTCAGCAACATGCACACACATCCCTTGAACATTAACGTTACTGGGATAATAGCTATCTTGCTCCAAACTGCTACGTTACTGTACGGTTATCTAGATTGTCCATCATAGCTAGCTAGATAGATACCTCTCCACAGTCTCTCGCCAGAGATGGACTAAAAAATAAGAATAAAGAATCTTTGTAGGTTATTAGCTAGCCTCAACTATTATATAAAGATCTTACCCAGTGGTGAAAGAACATGACTAGTCTACAATGTCGTGCTGGTTGCATTTAATGTGGTTGTGGGGTTCCTCATTTTTTTATTGAGACTTGTATGCTTTTGCTTTGATAATTGCTGTGTCCCCTTCGTTGTTGATCTTAATATTTTGGAAATCACATATTCAACTAGAAAATGCATTTCCTGAAGGAAATACCAGTGCATGAAATGCAAAAGTTAGGAAAGGAAGAAGAAAAGAAAGAAGAGTGAAAGAAGGAAAGAAGAAAGGAAAGAAGAGTGGAAGAAGGAAAGAAGAAAGGATAGAAGAGTGAAGAAAGGAGAGAAGAGAGGATGAAGGAAAGAAGAGTGAAAGAAGGAAAGAAGAGTGAAGAAAGGAAAGAGGAGTGGAAGAAAAGAAAGAAGAGTGAAGAAAGGAAAGAAGAGTGAAAGAAGGAAATAATAGTTGAAGGAAAGAAGAAAAGGAAAGAAGAGTGAAAGAAGGAAAGAAGAAAGGAGAGTGAAGGAAAGAAGAGTGGAAGAAGGAAAGAAGAGTGAAAGAGAAAAAGAGTGAAAATATTGAAAAAAGGAGATAAAAATGGAGTGAAGAAGAGAGATTGAGTGTGAGAGAAAGTAGACTGAGAGGGATAGAGAGAAAGATGGAGAGATGGAGAGAAAAAAAGTAGAGAATGGAAGGTGCCTTAATGTTCCTACACTGTAAAAAAAAAAAAAAAAAAAAAAAAAAAAAAGTTGGGTGAACTCAAAATTTTAAGGCAACGCACACTGCAATAGTTTATAATGTAACTCAACTTTATACAATATACATTCAAAACATTTGCTTTTGAGTTTGCTCAACTCTGAATTCTGATTTTGGTCAACTCAAGAGTAAGTTCTACTAACTCATAATTTTACATTGTAATAACATTTAATCCTTACTTGTGCCAACTCTCCCCTAAGTTGTACTTACTTATTATTTAACATTGTAATAACATTTAATCCTTACTTGTGCTAACTCTCCCCTAAGTTGTACTTACTTATTATTTAACATTGTAATAACTTTTAATCCTTACTTCTGCTAACTCTCCCCTAAGTTGTACTAACTTATTATTTAACGTTGTAATAACTTTAAATCCTCACTTCAGCTAACTGTCCTGTAAATTGTAGTAATTTATAATTTTACATTGTAATGAGTTCTTATACAGAATTCACTTTAAATGGGTTTAGCAGAATAATTTAAGAGGAATTTAAAATCGCACACTGCAATAGTTTATAATGTAACTCAACTTTATAATTTATAACCAGGAACTTCTAATCAAATGTATAGATAATTACAGACGCAACATATACATTCAAAACATTTGTTTTATTTATACTGTATCAAATCCCTTCCAAAAGGGGCAAGTAAATGCAAACTATCGAGACCATGTAACATGTTTCAGAAAAACCAACCAAAAAAAAAATGTTTACAAGGGAAGGCCCTTTAAAGCTGCAGTTTGTCTATGTGCAGAGATGTCAGATGTCTGAAACAAGAGTTGCATGAAACATTACAAGATATAATTGACATATAAGAAGTAGAGTAAACATGCAGGCAGCTGTCCTTTTCAATATCCAAAATGATTGCTACGATTACGATTGCTCACTGTGAAGGTATATCCACTGGAGGTGCTTTTTGTGTCACTGACAGGCTCATATCATTATCAGTGTCTGACAACATTATGAAAAGGCTCCCCACAGAGCAATGTCTTTTTGTTTTTAAGATTAAAATACCCTTTGTTTAACAAGAAAAAGCCGCTATATCACCTCGATTTGAAAACTGAATCAAAAACGTCTAAAAATTACCTATATATTCCACAATTCACACTACATGGACAAAGATGTAAACAGTGTTGTTGGACTGCTCATTAACTTCACTGGAGCAATTCCAAGAACGCGATTGGATAACAACGTCAAAACGTCACGATTATCGGACCCAAAGTGTAGCTGCCCTCTCCATTTGCCTCGGGAATAAAGTTATCGATAACAACTTAATAAGCAATAACTGCAAGTGGCAACAATTTTTGTCTAAACGTGAATACAAACGTAGAACATATTTACAAAAACATGGCTTCTCCATATCCAGGGAACGTTAAAATGCACGAAATCGCACCTCGGCCCACCACCTATTAGGGGAAGCCAAGCTTTAAAGAAATCGCCACTGGTCGTAAGTGTGAACTAGCCAGGTAACAAACTACACACGATGGCAGACAATGCTAATATTTGTATGATGTACCCAAAAAATGAGCTCCCCCTCTTTGAAAGATCAGCAGCCGCCACTGGTGGGGCAGGCAGCACACTAATTGCAGAACCGAGCAGCAACCTGTAGCTGGCCCCGCGCTCTCTCTGTCCCTACTAAACCAGCCTGCTCACCTGCTACCTGGAGCAGAGACGGAGCATGACTACCACTGTGTAGGAACACTACACTTCTGAAAGATGGCATAAAATGTCAGCTAATGTTGCAACCACAATTTTGAGTTAGCATTAATACCCTAATGTCTTTTTTGTATCTGTAACAAGCTGGCAAACACGAATTAAAGCAGCACAACGGATCAATAGCTATACGCTAGCTATATGCTATCAGCTAAAACTGACGAAATCTCTTGAAATGTGCTGACTTTGACATTATTACAAACTAGTTACTCAACAACTGTCCTTACACAGTCAAGCAAGTGCAACACAAGACAAAGCAAGATGGCAAATAAGCTTACTAGTTCAGCAGACAGTGGAAAGTTGGGCGGCAAAACTACAGAACGAAGTTATGTGCCTATAGACCCTGCATAGCAATGGCGCGGATGCAATTCTCTATATTAAAAGTCATTGTAGCGCCCCAATTTTTTTCAAGCTGTTATTTTTAGGTTAAACTGATTATCCTAACCATAATCCTGAAGTATAATTGTTGCATTGTGTTACTTTAACACAATACCAACAGTCAGAAGATAACATGCCTGTCCTGTTTGAATAGGTTGCCTGACTGATGCTAGCTTTCTCTAATGACTGAAAAGCTTTGTGTAAATGTCTTGGTCGCTTTCTCCATTAAACGACGTACAACATAGGCCTACTGCACAACACAACTCAGAATAAAATTCGCGCATCATTTTAATTTAATTAAAGGTTGATTTAAAACGTACCTGTTTGGACTCCAGCAAGAGACAGCAGCACAGCCAGAATGAGACTTCAATTGTAAAGTGCCAACGGACAGTTGGCTTTTTCCCGCATGTCACAACAAAGAGGGCTATATATTTTCAAGTTTTACCAACATAAAGTACTGTTTTAGGCCAACAAATACAAGTTGCTTTTTTTACAGTGTAGTTACAGTTAAATTGAGAGGGACAAAGAGGTTCCTTTGATTTGGCGCAGCTGTCAGTAAAGCAGGTGCAAGCCAGTTTAAAGACCCTATTATGACGTCATAATGGCCCAATGCAAGTCAATGGGAAAATTTCGATTCGTTTTTATTTAATATCTTAAAAAGTATAAAGTTTTGAAAAGTGAAAAATACATAGCATAAGTGTCGTTTACAAGACCTACGCGACAAAGTTTGAATGAAGTTTCTACGTTAAGCGGTTCGGGCTGAATTAATCGCAGAAAAAGGTAACAAGAATAAGAAGAAGAAGAAGAAGAAGAAGAAGAAGCCTAGGAATAACAATACAGGGCATTTCATGCACTGTAATTATATGCTGCACCTCAAGGCACCTTTGTTTTCTCTTTTAATTAGTGTTAATACTGTAGGCCAATCACTTTTACTTCATTGGGCCTAATGTAGTAAAAAAAACTCTGTTAAATGACTGAGACAGTTATTTTGTATTAAGTTAAGTGTTAAAAGGGACTTTTGTACTACTGCTTGATTTGAACGCCTGTTGCCCTGTTGTTTAAAATAAATAGGTTAAAAAAAATATGTTTATTGTGTTTGACTGTTCAGTACTGTTCTGGGCCTCGTTTCCCGATAACGACGTATCTTAACGTTCTTCGTGGATTTTGGCGACATCGTAGACTCAGTAACACTTTCTACTTACGAGCGTTTCCCGAACATCATCTTAAAGTCAGGTGCACGAGCGCAACGTGCAGCCTATGCGTGCATCGAACGTGCACTGTGCACTGAATTCGGGGCGTGGATAGTAACGCCAGCAACTGTGTTCCCATTGTAAGGACATTTATTACGATCTGTCTGAGTGGGCTGTCAAAGCTAGCATCATCGAAGTCATACAGTACAGTAGGCTACATACATTCAATAAAATTAACCTACATTTGAGTCCAACTGCATGACCATTCTTACCCTACACTTACCCTTACAATAAAGAAGTGATCCTATTTCAACCATAACTTCATTTTAAATAATTTCTTTCTTTATGACATTTAGTTTATAGTTTAGACAGCAACGTTGACATCTATATTCAACTGCATCCACTACATAATCTCAAACTTTATTTGTTGGTAACTCTCCAAAAAGGCTACCATTAACACATTTCTAAATGAAAAGGAAACATGCATCACAATAATACTTCAGTGTAACCTGTACCTATGTGGAGTGCAAATATGTCTTGCCATTACACTACCCAACAGCTCTACGTCTGCTAACACTACAGAATGCATAATTCCTACGGGCACTGCACTAGTTTTGTATAGCCTAATCTTTATTTTCAAATACTCAATATTCTTTATTTCTATTTTGATGGGAATAGGCAGGTGAAACAATGACATTCTCATGATGTGCTATACACAGAAACATCATTTGGATTTCTTCTATAATAGGCCGAACGACGTAGCCTGGCCATTACCAGCCTGTGACTCCATTTCATTCCGTCTTTCAGTCTGGCAAAACGCTATGCATTTTCATTTCCGAGATGAGCGGGTGCTTAGCTTGAGGTTTAAAATCATTGGAGTTCCCTTAACCAATCAGCAACGTTTAGTAAGCATTCGGTAGATTAAACTCTTCCCAAAGCCAGTTGGGAGAAGAGCTACGACGTCCTTTCCAATCATAAAACTTACAAGAAAATACTCTTGTTCTCCTTTTAATTTTCTGATGTTCTCGAGAGTTGAGACAACTTTTCCGATAGCTTTTCGTGTCTTTTCCTCCAAGGCGAGTTTTGCGTCACAGCTCTGAACTGTTCGCTGATTGGTCCTACAGGATTTTGAGTCCTGGAGACGATTGTCAACGGGGTTGGGCCAGACTGAGTATGAGCTTGAAATCAATTCAGGCGGAAATACGTAGGCTGGTGTCACCAGGCTTCGAACGACGCCCCTGGTGGATTGCATTGCTAAGTGTGAAGTTACTCCTGGATTGCATCGCTAAGTGTGAAGTTACTACTGGTCCTGACCACACGTAGAATTCTTCTCAACGAAAGATAAACTTAAGCTAAGTGCTGCGTCGGGAAACCGGTCTGCAACGTAGGATTCCTCTTACGAACGATTTCAAGTCCTTTTTAGGCTAAGTGCGCGTTCGGGAAACGAGGCCCAGTACTGTTCAGTACTGTTCATATTAATTACATTTAAAACGCAGATATAAAAGTAACTTAAAAGTTACTTTCCCTAGTAACTAATTACTTTTGATATACAGTAACTGGTGAAGTAATTAAATTACCTTTAAAAGAAGTAACTAGTAACTGTAACTAAGTACTTATTTTCAGTAACTTGCCCAACACTGTTCACCAGCAAGAAGAGGAAACAAGACGATCAGTCACAGCTTCTCAGGCAAAGCCAGGGCAATGGATGAACTGGCATAATGTTGAGAAGTGGAAGATCAACTGGTGGGAATTGTGGGCTATGAAGGCTCACCACATTCAATTTATTGTTGGAGCCACATATGGGTGTTGGCTCATTAAAACATGTTCTGTCTGGTTGTTAAACTAGCCTGAGCCAAGGTTACTACATGAGGAGACATAATCAGGTTGTGAAATCATTTGCGTGTTCATACAATACACAAGATGAGGTAACCTCTTTGCCGGTTGATGACAGGAACATTCATTGTGCGACACCAGACATGTATAAACACCAGGCATGTACTGTATAAACACCAGGCATGTATAAACATCAGGCATGTATAAATATCAGACATGTATAAACACCAGGCATGTATAAATAGTACTGGCAAATGGAGCAAAGCGTGGGATTGGAGATTGCTGGCTGAAGACAGAAGGCAACTTCAAGTTCCAGAATGCATTGTTGTGACTGCTATGAGACCAGACATGGTGTTGTATACTGTGTATGAGTGTGAGCATAATGTTAACTTTAGTGAGTTAATGACTCCCTCTGAAGATCTAACCGAGGAAGCCTTTGAAAGGAAGAAGCTAATGTATGCGGAACTGGTTGGCAAGCACACACCAGACCAGTGGAGATAGTCATTAGAGGCTTTGAGGCTAAATCCACCACAACACTTATGTTGGATTTTTGAGGACGGTCACTCAAAGGAATTTTTAAGGAGTTGTCTGAGGCCACTGTAAAAAAAACGAGCCAGTGGTTATGGCTGAGATGCTCACAGACTACTTGGGGTCATGTGAATTAACCTGTATGACGTGAAGAAGCCTGTTGCAAGAAGTGTAGGTGCCTACGGTGTGTAGAGACCATTTCTTCTCCAGACCAGGCTGTGAAAATACTTGGTTATTTCTGAGGAATACATTTAGAAAATGCTTTACAATGTTTCATTTGTGGTGTGGTACACATTGAACATTGAGGTTTTGAGTAAAATTGAGGCTGATTTAAGCCTTGTCGAAATGGTTTGAGTATAAGGACTGGTGTTCTGCTGCTGTGGCTTTAGGCAACTATACAGCAGGTCAGAGAAGTTAGTGTTGAATAATCATCATCATCATCGTCATCGCCATCGTCGTCATCGTCGTCATCATCACCGTCATCACTATGGTCATTATCATCATCAGTGAAGAATAGCTGAAACCTGAGCCACGTCTATGCTTTCTTGAAATCAATGGCAGACTCGGTTACAATGATGAAACATTTAGCTGCCTGGCATTATGGCAGTTAATAGAGTCCAAATGTCAGCATTTGCTTAGAGTCATATCTACTTTCGCTTGGGCATGTGGAACAGGTGTATGTTAGGGTTATTCCACTGAGAGTGGCCTCTGAAATGAATGCAAGGTTTTCCGGGTGATATAACCACAAACTGGTACGAGGAGGTAAGCAGGGTCACTCCTAACAGAGGGCTGTGTGAAGGGGATGCAAATGCATAATGAAAGAAGAACAGGAAGTGGCTACTGGCTATTTTTATTGGTCAGACTGGTGCATTACAGCAATAACATCATATCCTGTGGAGATGGCCCACCAAACAGACACTGACAAGGCAATCATGAAATTAGAGTCCAGCTCATGGATACATTTTTAATGTGTGTGTGTGTGTGTGTGTGTGTGGGGGGGGGGGTTTGTTTGTAGAGGCTACAGTGAAACAATGACATGACTAGTGTTTCAGTCATTATCGACAGACCAGCTGTGTGTGTTTCTACTGACGGTAGGGTGTGTAAGTGGTGCTGAGTGTTTTTACTGACTGTCATGTGTGTGTGTGGTGCAGTGTGTGTTTACTGACTGTAGTGTGTGTGTGTTTGTGGTGTTGAGTGTGTGTGTGTGTGGTGCTGAGTGTAGTGTGTGTGTGTGTGTGTGTATGTGTGTGTGTGTGTGTTTGTGTGTGGTGCTGAGTGTAGTGTGTGTGTGTGGTGCTGAGTGTAGTGTGTGTGTGTGGTGCTGAGTGTAGTGTGTCTGTGTGCTGAGTGTTTAAGGGGGACCATTGAGATGTTTCCTGACGTGATACAAAGGCAAATCTCTGTTCAACACCTTTTTTTAACTCCCTGCATTAACAGCAGCTGAATCCTAGCCCATATATGACCTTGATCTTGCTGTTATCTAGCTCTGGCCCATATACAACCTCGATCTCGCTCGTGTCTGGACGGGTAAGACCTAGATGTGGTACGGATCTGATGAAGCCTGTCCTGATCAAGGCTAGTTCTGTCTATACAGCTGCTTTCTGGGTAAATGCAGGGGTTTGGAAAGTCTAAACAAGTAAACAAATCTTAACTTAACAGCTCAAGGCCAGGTTCCACACCACCCTACTCATTTCTAATAAAACATAATTAGGTTAATTATGACTACATGATGGCACTTAAACAACAGTTATATTGTACCATTCAGTATACCTAGCCTTTATATGAAAGGCACAAGGTCCCAACCTCTTTGGTAGGATCAGACCATAGACTTAACCAGTCAATTTAACACACAGACATACAGCACACATACACACACACACACACACACACACACACACACGGATACACAGACACACATAAACAAAGAAATATTCTTAGTTTCAAGGCTGCCATACACTGATTTCTTCATTGTATATTTATTGAATACCATTATAAGCTATTGTAGCTATTGCACACTCTCATCATAGTGTAATTTTGTCATTGCTTTCTCACTCACGCACACATGCATGCACACATGCATGCACAAATACACACACACACACACACACACACGCAAACAAACACACACAGCAGTGTTACCACTGTTTTAACACTAAATACCTGCAACCAGGACACTGTAGTGTGATTGAAATGTTTGTAAACATTTCCTCTGTCTTTCCAAACCTCTTAACGATCTCCCATGACAACCTCCTCCACCCCACCTTCATACCTGCAGCTCTGTCGTCACGGCGCCGGCACGCCCCTCAGCCTCGCCGCGGACAGAGAGCAGCGGGTGGAACAGGAAGTGGAAGGCGAAGGCGAGGGCGTGGCGTAGGCGCGCGCGCCAGTCCTGCTCCAGTTTGAGCTGACGCCCGGCGGGCACGGCGGGGTTGGCGCCAGAGCCACAGTTCAGGCAGCGCAGCGCCTTCAGCTCAAACACGGGCCACTTGCTGCCCAGCCGGCCCTCCAGAACCGTGCTGAACTCCAGCAGGCTGCCCGAGTGCAGCGCCAGCAGAACCACGCGGAACTCGTCGCTCGCACGAAGAACGATGTCCTTGGTGGCGTCGTCCTCGTTCATGCCGTCGCCGCGTGGCATCCCCACCGTCACCTCCATCTTGAGGCGGTCGTAGCGTTTGAGGTGGCAACTGTGCTTGGCGAGGGGCTTGATGCGACACAGCGGGTCGGGCGGGATGGCGTCGGAGGGGATGGGCCGCGGAGGCACCGGCTCCTCGCATGGCGGGTACTCGTCGCCGTAGAAACAACGCAGCCAGTTGGCGACGGGGCCCGGGAGCATGTTGACCAACGCCTGCGCTCCGTTCTCCAGATCGGTGACGCGCACGTAGCGGAATCGCCCGGTCCAGGTGACGCGGTGGCCCTCCAGGTGGCTGCAGAGGACCTGAGTCTGAGCCATACTGCTCTCACGCCATGCCCTGAGAACACACACACAAACACACGCACACACACACATGCACACACATACACAGACATACACACAAACAAACACACATACACACACATACAGAACAGAACAGAACAGATTAAAGGCAGAACACACTTCACAGCACTAACAGGTCTTTAAGGTGGGGTTGTTGATATTTTATCAGCTAATCTAATTACACACTTACAGACAGAAGACAGGAAGAACATCAATTCGAACATCGATTCAACCACAATAAATATTTATTTCTATGTGACCTTATCTTAAATGGCAAATGGGAGTAGACATCTTTCTGACCTGGGCCCGCAGAGCTCTCCGTACTCGTGCCAGCTGAGGGTGGAGTTGTAGACCTTCATGCCCTCGCTGCGGAACAGGTAGAGCCAGCAGAAGAGCACCAGCGCGCTGATCCACACCAGGATGAGCTTGACCAGGCTGCTCCGTCGCAGCGAGCGCAGCACGGCCAGCGGAGACACGCTAAAGCGAGTCCACCAGCGCAGCAGCACCGGGCACCCGCACAGGCACACCGTCACGGACATCTTGGCCACGTCCAGGGACAGGAACCACTGGGCCAGCTGCACGGCCACGCCGGCCACGACCCCCAGGGCTAGCACGGGCAGGGCGAAGAGGAAGAGCAGGTAGCCCATGCACGTGCGCATCAGCCCAATGGGGGAGGAATGTTCTAGAAGGGTGCCGGCGAGTTCCGCCCACACGAAGCAGAGCAGGTAGGGAAGCAGGACGCAGTAGAACCCACGGAACCCGCGCAGAGACACCATGCGCCCGCACACGCTCAGGAGGTACCCGTAGAGCAGGCAGGGCACGCCCACGTTTAGCGTCGCCATATCACTAAGCGGCACACTAAGCCAGGTCCCGCCCATTAGCCTGCCCAGCCAACCGCCGACATGCGTGTTGGCCAGTGTGCAGAGGGCAATGCCAACCTGGGCAAATAGCGCGTGTCGAGCCAGGGGCTGAGCAATGGGCTGCAGACTCAGGTAGCTGCTGACGGTGAAGAAGATCGCCATGGCAGCCAGCTCCGAACAGGGCACCCAGGCCTCATCGGCCAATGGGAAGGCCAGCACCAGGAAGAGGGCGGAGAGCAGGAAATAGAGGTGTGGTTCCAGGTGGTTCCAGCTGAAGTTGGACTCGGCCTGCTCTACGTCCAGGCCCGGCTCGAACCGGGCCAGCAGCGAGGTGAGCACGCGGAAGTTGTCCCAGCCGCGGCTGTCCTGGAAGACGCGCAGCGTGCAGATCACCATGGACACGAAGGCCAGGTAGAAGACCACCAGGGGCACGGCCAGCAGGAAAAAGTCCAGCGTGAGGTTGGAGATGATGAAGAAGAAGACGAGGGCGTTGACGTGGTGCGTTGGGATCAGGGCGCTGAGCCACTGCATGCCGGCGCGAGAGGCCCAGTCGATCAGCACCTCCTTGATCTCCAACACAGCGTGCAGCGGAAACTTCAACACCTGACACCGAGAGGGGGATAGAGAGAGGGGGATAGAGAGGAGGAGGAATAGAGAAAGGGGGATAGAGACAGGGGGATAGAGAAAGGGGGATAGAGAGAGGGGGATAGAGAGAGGGAGATAGAGAGGAGGGGGGATAGAGAGAGGGGGATAGAGAGGAGGAGGAATAGAGAAAGTGGGATAGAGACAGGGGGATAGAGAAAGGGGGATAGAGAGAGGGGGATAGAGAAAGGGGGATAGAGAGAGGGGGATAGAGAGAGGGAGATAGAGAGGAGGGGGGATAGAGAGAGGGGGATAGAGAGGAGGAGGAATAGAGAAAGTGGGATAGAGACAGGGGGATAGAGAAAGGGGGATAGAGAGAGGGGGATAGAGAAAGGGGGATAGAGAGGAGGAGGGATAGAGAAAGGGGGATAGAGAGAGGGGGTAGAGAGGAGGAGGGAAGAAAGAGAAGTAGAATGAAAAAGAAGGACCAGGAGTTTAGTTTTAAATCAGAATGACAAATTTAAAAAAAGACAGATGGAAGGGACATAGACAGATAGATAGACAGAGATAGACAGATAGATAGATAGATAGATGGACAGAGATAGATAGATAGATAGATAGATAGAGACAGATAGATAGACAGATAGATAAACAGAGATAGACAGATAGATAGATTGATAGGCCGAGAGATAAACAGATAGAAAGACAAAGTCAAAGGGAAATATCCATCTATTGGAAACAAAAAACAGAGCATACGTATATCTGTCACACATACATACTCACACACACACACACACACACACACACACACACACCTAACCAATACGAAATTTTGTTCTTGATGCCTTGAGTCCAACAGAAATTTGTGTGTGTTAACCTCTGCATGATAGAAATAACAGATAGAGAGAGAGACAGAAGGAGTGAGAGAGGGATAGGAGGGGTAGAGAGTAAAATGGTGAGAGAAGAGAGGAGAAATGTGGAAGTGATTCTGATGAAGTGATGAGTGTGGGTAGTGAGTGTGTATGCTGGAAACTAGGAGTCCAGCGAAAGAACTCAGAGTTATAGGAGAACATGAGTAAGTGATAAGTGTGTGTGTGTGTGTGTGTGTGTGTAAAAAGAAGGGGGAGGGTGTGTTTCCATGCATGTGTCTGTTTATGTGTGTGTGTGTATGTGTGTATGTATGCCTGTATTTGTGTGTTCGTGTGTGTGTGTGTGTGTGTGTGTGTGTGTGTGTGTGTGTGTGTGTGTGTGTGTGTCTATGAAAGTGTGTGTGACTGCGAGTACCTTCTGGTGCAGGGGCAGCTGGTCTGGGTTCTTCACTGGCTCTTCGTCATCATCATCATCATAGTCTCCCGTGGCGCCGTCTAATGCTGCCGAGGGGGCGACGCCCAGCGCATAGCGTTTAGTGTTCTCAACGAAGTCCTCCACATGCACACACTGACCTGGTACACACACACACACACACACACACACACACACATGCACACACGCACGCGTGCACACACACACACACACACACAAACACACACGCACACCAAACACACACACACAAAAGGTGATTTACTTCTCAGTGTCAGATTTGAAATTTAAAAATGAAAATGTTGCAGTTTCCAAAGCCCTGTGTGCTAGTTACAGAGGTAAACCTGATTGTCTCTTTACAGGGTTCACTTAAAGCTTTCTCCATCAGGTCTCTTTACAGCAGGGGTCGGCAATAGGCGGGCCGCGGTCCAGGTCCGGACCCAACTGACATCGTCTCCGGACCAAGACACAACCCGAGACACAATTGCAAAAAAAAAAAACAATAATCCAAAAAAAAATAATAATAATTATAATTTTGACCAAGCGGTTTTAACAACTGATGTTTGGGTGACTTTTATAAACCTGTTAAATACATTAAATGAACCATAATTTATGGTAGGCTATGTTTTTGTTTAAACTTTATAATGCCAGTAGCCAATCAGATGATAGCCTACTCTACTCAGCACGGGCTCGCTGTTAAAGCTGCAAGCTGTGAGACTGGTGGACGCACGAGCTGCAGACAAATTGACTGAAGAAAAGAGTGCGTGTGAGTTAAGAAGGAAAGCAAAGCAAGATTCATTGCAGTTCGCGGTTGAGGAGAAATAAGGCGTGCTCTAAGAAGAGAAAGGTATCATCATCCTGACTAATTCATTCACTGCCCAACAACGAGCAAACGAGTGCATGAGCGCTGTAGCTGAAACTTTGCTAGGGAATATGCTGGACACTATGTGTAATGTTAATATGGAAAAACACAATAAACACTGTTGAAATATTATTGAAATGTAGACCTTCATTTGATCTGATAGTCAGTTGTTGACCAAACAGACACTGATACTACTAGCGACGAAATAACTTATATTGGCTAAATATGCCCCTGAATCATAATGCACACCTTGACTGTTGGTACATGAAACACATGCAGTGAAATCAACGGTCATAAAAAATGTGACCGGACCCAAGCTTGAGGAAATGTTTTGAAACTAGACCCCTTAGAATTTTAATTGGATACCCCTGCTTTACAGGGTTCACTAAAAGCTCTCCATCTAGTCTCTTTACAGGGTTCACTAAAAGCTCTCCATCTAGTCTCTTTACAGGGTTCACTAAAAGCTCTCCATCTAGTCTCTTTACAGGGTTCACTAAAAGCTCTCCATCTAGTCTCTTTACAGGGTTCACTAAAAGCTCTCCATCTAGTCTCTTTACAGGGTTCACTAAAAGCTCTCCATCTAGTCTCTTTACAGGGTTCACTAAAAGCTCTCCATCTAGTCTCTTTACAGGGTTCACTAAAAGCTCTCCATCTAGTCTCTTTACAGGGTTCACTAAAAGCTCTCCATCTAGTCTCTTTACAGGGTTCACTAAAAGCTCTCCATCTAGTCTCTTTACAGGGTTCACTAAAAGCTCTCCATCTAGTCTCTTTACAGGGTTCACTAAAAGCTCTCCATCTAGTCTCTTTACAGGGTTCACTAAAAGCTCTCCATCTAGTCTCTTTACAGGGTTCACTAAAAGCTTTCTCCGTCAGATGTGGACCAAACTGTGCATTTCTTCTATCTCATGCTTGGTGAAAAGACTAATTGTACTGATCTATAGTTTCACATCATCAACATTTCTCCTCATTTTCTTTTTGTTCCGTGCATCGCCTCAAACTGAGCTGACCTGTGTTTTTTCTGGGAACAGGAGTTATGACGTATTAGTGACATTATTAGTAATTCCAGTTACGTCACTGAGACCAGTTTACACCACCTATTTGCAATTTATGATGAATGTCATGCCTATAATAAATGTCATGCCTATAATAACCACAGCAGCAGTTTCCTGGTACATACACACACACACACACACACACACACACACACACACACACACACACACACACAAATGTGCGTCCATTTGGTAAGTGGGCAAGAATATTTTAGTGATTTCAACAGCATTAGTAATGCCCACTCACTCATTTATCTTCATTTGTGATGCATCCAACTTCATCTCTATATTGGTGTGTGGGAAACCCATCTAATTTACCGCAAAGTGATCTGCTACACACACACACACACACACACACTCACATTCGGTGGAGATCAGGCCTTCTAGCACTTTCCTCTGTCGTAGAGCTGATGTGGAGAGAGGCCCCTGGATAGCAGGGCCATCTACAGGCAAAGAGAGACATTACATTAACATGTGTGTGCATGTGTGTGTGTATGTTTATGTTTGTGTGGGTGTGTGTGTTGGTGGGTGTGTGTGTGTATGTTTGTGTGTGTATCTGTATCGTAACCGGCTCAAGGCACGAACACAAAGGGGAGGCCACGCAGAATTTATAGTTATTTATTAAGTTATTTATTAAAGGTTACAAATATATAGTTATCTAGTAAATATAAGCAAACGTGTGGTGAATGTCAGTGTTGTGAAATAGAAACAAAAGATGTAATGAAAAGTCAGTACAAGGTTAAAGCAAAACAAACAACGCCGACGACAATCCAATCCAACGATACTCCTCAATCCAATCTCTATCCAATAAACACAAATGCAGGGGAACCCAAAGCTCTCTCGACTGCCGGCAGATCAGGTCTTTTGTAGCCCATTCAATCACCGCTACACCTGTTTCCAATCACCTGCAATAAGAAGACAGAACAGGCAAGCACATACTACAGGGCGGGGCCTCGACCTAGAACTGGCTACTTTATTTCCTTGACAGGAGAATCTGAATGTGCATTCGAGGGCGATGACAAAGGTTAACCCCATAATGACTAATATACGCATCACAGCAAGGAGGGATCAATTGAACGATGAGGAACAACACGCTGAATCCTGTACACATTCCGATTTTCTGAGAATTCTCAGATTTTGCGCGTCTTTTCACACAACTCACCACACACGCAGTGACACTATCCAGATCAGGTTTAATGGCCTCTATTTTCTCAGTTGATCCTACCCGTGGTGCTGGCCCACTTGGCCATGCCCGGTGCCCAGCCACAATATTACCCAGAATCACATGTACTCCTGGCACAGGTAACGCCAGACAAACCCCAACAATTACTTCCCTCTTCACAAGATCCGAACCCAGCACGATCTTATGCAGGGGAACAGACATGGTATGCATTCCCATGCCCCGAATTAGAACACATTCTCCCGTGCTAGTTTTAACAGAAAACGGAAGAACGCATTCAGCTACGAACGTCTCTGTAGCCCCAGTGTCTTAAAAAATTTTAACAGGCGTCTTTTCCGCGCTCCCTACAAACGAAATAAAGCCATCAGTAATGCATGAAGAATAACCCTCCCCGACATGCCCATCAAGGGACTCAAAGACACCATGCCCTTCTCCAGAGGGACCAGGCACCTCACATCCTGAACCACCAGGGACTGTGATATTCACCTGCACGCTCTTTTCGACGCGGACCGACTGACGCAACGGGGCTGCTGTTGCCTGCTCAGTTGCCTTATGCTTATACTGCAAATCTGCTTCAAATTGCTTCTGTTTGTTCTGCATCCTCAGCAGTTCTACTTACTGTTCCAAACTTAAGGCACTTCCCCTCGAAGGTGAACCTGAATCTGAGTGATTTGGAGTAGACGTTGTGGTCTGTAGAGGCTACGAGCTTACAGCTAATATAGACATCTCTACTAACCTTTGCCTCACTCCTTCCTTTAGCGCTTGTTTTTTTAAGATCTTTAGGCACCGTTTCATGGACTTTATAATGTTCTGCCACTACACGCAACTGATTTTTTGTTAGCCCTTCCAAGTAAATCTCTGTCGAGACTTGAAGAACTCTGCCATTCCCTCCATCGCAAGTCTTTTTAATGATGCTCAGACGCGATAGCGCACAACCCGTAATCAAGCGCAGGTGCAGATGATCCACCCAATAACCCAAAACGCCACGACTTGAGCAGCCCCGCATCTATCTGAAACCACAGTCCTACAGTCCCTTGCAGCGAGAGCCAGCTGCATCACTCTCAATCGTGACTTTCTTCCCTTCTCTTCGGCAACCCAACGAAAACAAAAACCAGTTTACAACTTACAATTTTCCGCGTGCGTCTCCCCAATTTCCACGGTCTCTCCAGCTGTACCGGCAGTATAATGCCCGTCAGCACAAAACAGCCACATTTCGATCTAAAAAAAAGCAATGACAACCATATACTTTCCTTTACTATACTTTCCCAATGAGTGGAAGAACAAGTTGTGTTATCTGATTCCGGAAAAAATCTCGGCGACCCCCCAAGTGTTACGTAACCGGCTCAAGGCACCAACACAAAGGGGAGGCCACGCAGACTTTATAATAATAATAATATATATAAGTTATTTATTAAAGGTTACAAATATATAGTTATCTAGTAATCATAAGCAAACGTGTGGTGAATTTCAGTGTTGTGAAATAGAAACAAAAGATGTAATGTAAGTAAAGTCAGTACAAGGTTAAAGCAGCGCCGACAACAATCCACAATCCAATCCACCGATACTCCTCAATCCAATCTTTATCCAATATACACAAATGCAGGGGAACCCAAAGCTCTCTCGACTGCCGGCTGATCTTTTGGAGCCCATTCAATCACCGCTACACCTGTCTCCCATCACCTGCAACACCTGTTTCCAATCACCTGCAATAAGAAGACAGAACAGGCATGCACATACTACAGGGCGGGGCCTAGACTCGCCAGGGTCGAACAGTATCTGTGTGTCTGTATCTGTGTGTGTGTGTGTGTGTGTGTGTGTGTGTGTGTATGTGTGGACCTGTCTCAGTGTTGATGTGTGTGGCGTTCTCTAGTAGTTCTGTGCCAGTGATGCTGTTCTTCTTCTCTGGGTTGAGTCTCCAGTACATGAGAAGAGCTGCCTTCCTCACACTCCTCTCAAAGCGAGACTCCAGAGCAAGACTACGCACATCCTCCCTGTTCTCCGCAGTGATGCCTAGACACACACAAGACACACAAAACACACACACACACAACATACAAAACAAACACACATACCCACACACACACAAACTGGTCAGGTCAGATAAGCCACCATCACTCATCTGAACACAGTAGAGAGTCCAAACAGCTAGGAGAGTGAGAGAGTGTGTGTGAGCGAGAATGACAGGGAGTGTATGTGTATGTGTGTAAAAGGAGAACTTGTGTATGTGTTTGAGAATGTTTGTGTGTTCACACTAGTTGGTGACTGAGTGAGTGAATGAGCACAGACATGTTTGTGTGTGTGTGTGTGTGTGAGTGTGTGTGTGTGTGTGTGGCCTAAGTAGAATCCCATCTCTTCACCAGACATGCCCTACATCTGCTGTGTGTGTGTGTGTGCCAGTGTGCCATTTGACCTCTGTTAAAAAATGTATTCTTAGTTCAAGGGACTCCACTCAGGTTTACAGGTTATTTGACCTGACACCCTGAGAGTACAAGCACCTTGCACACCGGAGATCATCTCCTCTGGGTGTGTGTGTGTGTGTCGGTGTCGGTGTGTGTATGTGTGTGTGTATGTGTATGACTACACAGTGTGTTAGTGTAGGTGAGTGAATGAGTGAGAGAGGGAGAAACAAGGAGAGAGACGTTGACGTTTAAAATCCCATGGATCAAGGACTCCTAAAAAGGCTGCTATGCCACCCAGCTACCAAATAATGATTGTGTGTGTGTGTGTGTGTGTGTGTGTGTGTGTGTGTGTGTGTGTGTGTGTCTATGCGTGTGCGTAAGCACAGAAACCTGACTGGCCATGCATATTACACCTCGGCCATGCCCTACACTTGTAGGTGTAAGTGTAGGTGTAGATGTTAGCCGGTAATCTCAACCTCTGGCCCTTTAAAAATAAATGCAGTCCAGCCAAACTACACCATTACACACACCACTGGAAACAGAGCGTCAGCCAGGCCAGAGCGCAAAGCCCTTTCAGTGTTTTAAAATGACCTTTGGATGTGTGTGGATGCGTGATTTCATATGTGTCCATGTTTGTGTGTCTGTATCTGTGTATATGTTAGTGTGTGTATGTTTGTGTAGATGTGTATGTTTGTGTATCTGTGTGTATGTGTATATGTGTTTATGTGTATATGTGAATCTGTTTGTATGAGTATCTGTGTATGTGTATATGTGCGTATGCATGTATATATGTGTGCATGTGTATATGTTTGATGTTTGTGTATCTGTATCTATGTTTATGTGTGTGTGAATGTTTGTGTATCTGTGTGTTTGTGTATTTGTGTGTATATGTTTGTGTGTGTGTGTGTGTGTGTGTGTGTGTGTGTGTGTGTGTGTGTGTGTGTGTGTGTGTGTGTGTGTGTGTGTGTGTGAGTGTGTGTGTGTGTGTGTGTGTGTGTGCAGGCACGTGCACAGACATTTTGGGGGGCAGGTGCTCAAAAAAAAAAAAAAGGGCACCCATCGCCAAAATTATTTATGAAATTAAGAATAATAATAATAAATTAAAAAAACACAGAAGGATAGTTTCAACTTATATATTAGCTTCTTGAGTCTGTTTTTTTTTGCATTATGCTGCAAATTTTGTGAATGAGATAAATCAATGTTGTGGATAATAATTGTACTGTTTTCTGAAGGTAAAAGCATAAGCAGCATTGTAAATAGCCTCATAGAAGGACTATTATTTTGAGTTGATTGCCTGTTTTATATTTGACTTATTGATCTTTAATGTGTGCCTAAATAATAATCTAATGTTTAAAGAATGTATCGATGTTTTATGCCACATTCTCGCTTATAGATAATTAGGACTTTTATTGTGACAAGGTTAAAAAGGTATCGCAGATTTGTTTATGTTTTAATGTGAACTTCTCAGTACGGCTACAGATTAAGTTACGGACATTGTGAAAAGTTTAATGGACCCGTATGAGGCCATAGCTCTTACGGTGGTGATAGTTTGACAGTTTATTGAATGTATAACGAAGAAGGGAGAAAATAAAAGAACGATTTCACCAGCAGTAAGTTCACGCCACTATATACGGGGATCCGTTACAAGCATTACACTCATTATGCTGTTCTCAACCTGTGTTTCCTCTTGACAGGATTAGACAGCTAGCTTCCATTTCCCTTATTTTACTCTTTTTCACCCTCTGCAATTACTCATACAAGTTTGATCGTTGTAAAACAGGCAAAACGAAGAGATACACAAATATCACGTTAAACAATGTGGGTCAAGGATAGCACGACACCGAGAGCTAGCAAAGTTTACCTGCAATTAGCTGTGAATTCTCGTGACAATTATAAACATAATTTCAACATACTTTCGAAATTGTTTAAACGGCATTTATACAACACAAAAGATACACTTTCAGACAAATAATGTAATTAAACATGACAAACGTCAGTAAACAGCTGGATAATGCTTTGAAATCAAGTTAGCTGTTCGTTTATTTTTTAAGGAAACGTCGGACCAGTTATGTTTTCAGACGTAATGTTTTCAGCGGCACTAATGTTGTTGTTAATTTATAACAAACAACGTCGGGGGATTGCACAAACACCGTCATTACCTGTTTGTCTGATGCTGCAGGTCAGTGAAGAAGTAGGCTGCACCGGTTTTGCCTAGCACTCAGCACTGATGTGGGGGATGAGGAGGGAGGGGCGCGGCGGGGGCTTGTGAGCACCACGGAGCAAAGGCATAAAATATGTGTTCTATGTCTATCCCGCGGAGCATGTCGGGCGAAATTCTCACAAGAACTCAAATAAATGCCCCCCTCAGATATCAAAACACATTCGGGGAAATTGATGACAGAGTGACGATTTGTATTTTAAAAATATTGATGAATGAAAACAAAATTGAGCTCCAGCAAAAAGGGCACTTTTTCTCAACCAAGGCACAAGGGCTGGTGCTTGAGCACTACTAGGGGTCTATCTGTGCACGTGCCTGTGTGTGTGTGTGTGTATATGTGTATGTTTGTGTGTAAATATGTGTCTGTGTGTGTGTCTCACCCCTCCCTTCGCTGAGGCACCGCTGTAGGAGCCTCACTGCATCCCTCCGCCCATTTTTCGCCGCCTGCAGAAGCCACGTTACCGCGGTGACACTGTTCACCTCATCCTCCTCCTGCTCGGCCAATTGCAGGTAGTATCTCCCCATCTGCCAAGGCACAAGGTCATGCACAGCGAATCACAGTCAGTCTCTTCAACATCCCAGCCAATCACTGAGCATTAGGTTTATCACAGATACGGGAATGCAAGACTATATGTATGTGTGTGGTTGTGTGTGTGTGTATATGTGTGTCCATGTTAACAGCGAGAGTATCTGACTCGCCACATATATGTGAGTGGTGTGTGTGTGTATGTGTGTGTGAGTGAGTGTGTGTTTTCAGGTAAACAGCGAGAGCATCTGATTGGCCGTGTGAGGTTTTAGAATACCTGATTTTAGTTAAATTGTTGAAGCAAAGCAGGAACACACAGAAGCACACAAGACATGCAACATCATGTCATACTGCACTCCATCCATAGCACAGAGTAGTGTCATCATGATCCTGAAACCAGTATATGTAGTTGATCTGTAGTAGATGCAGAATATGCGACTATTGAGAGTGGCCCTATCACAGTGATTGTGATCACAGTGACCACATTCTGACAACAGGGGCTAAGCATGGTTATAGGGCTACACAGCTACCCCACCTTGGCTTGTCTGATCACATGTCCCTGCTACTCTTACCGGCATACACCCCCCTTAAGAAAAAAGCCCCCCCCACAACAAAGATTATAAAGACTTGGCTTGATGATGCCTCTCAGCAGCTGAAGGACTGTTTTGAAACCACCAACTGGGATATCTTCCAGCACCAGGACCTGGAAGTATACACCTCAGCTGTTCTGGGCTACATCAAACACTGTGTCGACACTGTCACGGTGGACAGGCGCATCCGGGTGTATCCTAACCAGAAGCCCTGGATGACAAAAGAAGTCACAGTGCTGCTGAAGGAAAGGAGCGGCGCCTTCAGGTCTGGGGATGAGGCACAGTACAGGACTGCCAGAGCCAACCTGAGGAAGGGCATCAGGGTGGCCAAGACAGAATACCAGAGGAGGATTGAGGACCACTTCAGCAGCAACAACATACGGCAGGTGTGGCAAGGGGTCCAACACATCACCAACTACAGGTCCAGCAACCTAACTGCAGCCGACGGTGATGACTCGCTGGCTGAGGGGCTCAACTGCTTCTTCAACCGCTTTGAGGTCGATACACCGGATGTGACCACGCCACTCCCAGTAGACCAATGCAGCCACACCCTGACAGTGCAGGCACAGGAGGTAAGGCGTGTTCTGTGGGCTGTGAACCCAAGAAAAGCAGCTGGACCAGATAGTGCAGTGGCGGTCCGTGCATTTCACGACTAGGCCTTCAGCGATGTCCTACACGATGTTAAACTGAGTGAATCCACCTCCTAATACCATCATTACGACGCCATGGCTCTCGAACCATTATATTTATACAGAAAGGCAGTATAAGTGAGCATTGAATCACCTTAACATAGTCGAGTACAACAGACTTTATTAATATTTCCGGAGCATTTAAAATCAATACATCCGTATTAACAATACATTAAGAGTAGTAAACTCTCAGTTATATGATCGCTTGGATATTACTGTCACAACTTAAAAATAAAAGGCGATTTTCAGGGATTAGTCTACAAAGTCCACCGAAAGTAGCCTATGTGAGCTTTAACAAGTTTGTCCACTTAACATCGCATTGTCCCACCTGCAAAGCAGTTTCATTAAACTTCCCATCCTCACGATATCCAGTTTTTCTTGAAAGTTCCGTCTTGAAAATGGCGTTGTAATTGTATCAAACAAGGGCGTAACCACGCATTCTTTGGGGGGGCCGTGTCCCCCCCAATATTGAGAAAATACCAACCTGTCCCCCCCAATATACAGCAGAAAATAAGTAATCTATGTGTTCTCCTTCTATGAACCCTGCAATGGATCGGTCTCTTGTAATGTCTTATTTATTTTCAATTTATTTCCGTTTGTTTAGAAAAACTAAAGTGTGTGAATCCCCCCTCCTGTGGCAAAGAGCGCAAAGAAAGTAAGATAGGGTAGGCCTAATGGAGGATTTGAGGTTACCTAAAAAGCAGAGAAAACTAGACCAGCCAGTAAGTAACTTGATACCGAGCTAAACATGTAAGCAAATAAAACGAGTTTGTTATTGTTGTCAATATGCCTTTGAAGCTCCGCGAGTTTTTGTCCTAGCTTCATAAAAAGAACATCCCCAGAAACCTTGAATCTTCTTCTTTAAATAGTTCCATTTACATAAAATGATATTAAATGATATCACATTATAATGGAAAAGGTAGAAACCCTCAGAATGCCTGTGCAACTTTGTGAACACGTTCATATTCACGAGTTCATATTGACACAATTAACAAGAAGAGTTCAGCGCATGTATTCCCTTATAATTGATGGCACACAGGATGCAGCAGGGGTTGAGCAAGAGTCCTTCTGTCTGCGCTTTGTTGATAAAAACTTGCAGCCCAGAGATAAATACATAGGCCTGTATCAGGTCACATCCACTACTGGAGAAAACATAGCTAGTGTAGCTAAAGATGTTTTGATTCGCCTAAATCTCCCACTTTCACAAACAAGGTCAAAACTACAATGGGGCAGCCAATATGTCTGGTAGGATGCAAGGTGTGCAAGCTGAAGCTAATCTCAAGAAAGAGCAGCCTCTTGCAGTATATATGTTCATTAAGGAGAAAGTCTGTCATTTGTTCAAGTACAGCATTAGTTGTTCTAATTAAAATATTTGGGTATGTAGTCTTTTTCCATTGGAAGCTATCATATTTGCTACAGTAGGCTACTACTGGAAAAGCATCATTGTAATTGGTAGGTGTGTTTAAGGTCAGTAAACAGTAAGCAACTCACCAAAACAAAGTGGAGGGGCAGTCACTGTCTCGGAGAAATTACACAATTCCTTTAGATGTGAATTCAAATGGTCAATGTAGTCCTCGGACTGTTCTAAATGTGCAAATTTTCATATAGAATTGTAGGCAATGCACTTAACACATTTGTTTTTGTGTGGACCCCCCCCCCAATGTCTAAACCATGGTTACGCCCTTGGTATCAAAAACTGGAATTATCAAGTTGGTGTAAACTTGTTTATTTGAGTTGGTTAATGTAATTATATTTAGTCTTACCAATTGAAACAACTAGCATAATAAGCATTGAAACCGATGTACGTCGTTTTCGCATTAGCCAGCTAAACTGAGCACTGAAGCACTGCACCGGTCTGCCTCAGTATCCAATCAAAGGACGTTTACGTGTCACGTTCAACGCGAGGAAAGAAATCTTCCGGGCCTTCTAGAAGGCCCAATGTCGCCAACTCGAAATCTGATTGGTTGTCACAACTGTCTGTTTCAGTTCATTCAACTTAAATGAACTGAAACAGCCAGTTGTGATAACCAATCAGATGTACACGGGCCTTCAATGTGAATTCTGAAGGCCTCAGGGAAGATTTCTGTTCTCGGGGAATATTTCTTGGAGCGTGGCAACACATGATAGCTGAAATATGATTGGATGAAAGCTCTAACATAAATGAACAACGCTGGAAGCTATGAAATGAAGATAATGGACTATGGGGAATAATTTAATACATATTTATGAAAAGAAAATATTAAAATTAAATGTATTTTATTACATTTATTTTCTGATGATGTTTAGGCCAGCAGAGAAGGCCTTGAAGGCCCTGACGGACCACCACTGAGATAGTGTGACTGGGAGGGTGCTGAAGGACTGTGCAGACCAACTGGCTGGTGTGTTCACTAACATTTTCAATCAGTCCCTATCCCAGTGCTTGATTCCACCCTGCCTGAAGTCCTCCACAATCATTTGGAACACACGTGGAACAGAGAGGGAACTACGCTAGGCTGCTCTTTTTAGACTTCAGCTCTGCTTTCAACACAATCATTCCAAGCAGACTGGTCACAAAATTGATGGACTTAGGGCTTTCACAACAAATCTGCTTCTGGATCAAAAACTTCCTGACAGACCGTTCCCAGAGGGTTAGAGTAGGATCCCATCTCTCCTCAGCTCTCAGCATCAGCACCGGCTCCCCACAGGGCTGCGTGTTGAGACCCCTACTCTACACCATCTATACCCATGACTGCACCCCCACCCACCCGAGCAATGCCATCATTAAGTTTGTGGATGATACAACTGTGGTGGGGCTCATCTCAGGAGATGAGACTGCATACAGGGAGGAGGTGCAAAGGCTGTCGACATGGTGCACCTTAAACAATCTGGTCCTCAACACCTCCAAGACAAAAGAGCTGTAGGAGGATTTTAGGAGGAAAACATCAGACATGCAGCCTATTGTTATAAATGGGGAGCAAGTGGAAAGGGTATCAGACTTTAGGTTCCTGGGCGCTCACATTGAGAGGACTTTTCCTGGAACCACAACACCAATGCACTGCTGAAAAAGGCACAACAGAGGCTGTATTTCCTGAGGTTACTCAGGAAAAATAAATTAAAACAGGAACTGTTAGTGTCCTTTTACCGCTGCTCTGTGGAGTCAGTGCTGAGCTATGGCATCTCGCTGTGGTTTGCCAGCTGCACAGCAGCAGAAAGACAGGTACTCCAGAGGGTCATTAACACCGCACAAAGAGTCATTGGCTGCTCTCTGACACCTCTGGAGGACATCTATAGAACACGCTGCCTCAGGAAGGCCCACAGCATCCACCCTGGTCACCACCTTTTTGAACTGTTGCCCTCAGGGAGGCGCTTTCGCACCATCAAAGCAAAAACAGACAGGCTGAGAAACAGCTTCTATCCAAGAGCCATCATAGCACTTAACAATGCTTTTGATGTGTAATATGTCTTGTGTTTTTTTTTTAAACTTGTTTTACTTAAGCTGAGTATTCATAGTGTAAATTTGTTTAGTTATATTGTATATATTTGTATTGTTTTTGTTTTTCAATAGCACTGAAGTCTGAGAGCTGCCACCTCAATTTCGTTGCACTTGTGCAATGACAAATAAATATATTCTATTCTATTCTAAATATCTTCCTGGTCTTACCTGGGGGCGGATTTAGGTGGCAAAATCACTCATTTCTATCGAGAGATTAAATAAAAGCTGCTTCCACATAATAACCAGAGGCTCTGTGTGAGGTAGTGTGTGTGTGTTTGTTTGTTTATGTGGGTGGTAGTGTGTGTGTTGTTTATCAGGGGCCCCGATTCTTCATGGCCTGAAGCTGAACTGTAGTCGACAAGTGGATAAAGCAGCTTTACACCTCTCCCTGCTGGCTAATAAGGGTCACTGCACTCCCATCAGAGGGAACTGTAAAGCTACATTTATACCTACCTTTCTAATCCCTTTGCACAGCGTGTGTAGAAATATGACGTTGTGGAATGGATGGCGCATATGCAAAAGGAATGAGCTGGAGACACGAGACGTAGGTCTGTCTGTATCTGTGCATCTCTATGACCCTTCAATGCAAAGGGATTCTCAGATGGCACAGAGGGAGTTTACAGCAACAATTGTTTATGTGGTTGTGTGTCGTTGCAGTCCTGCCTGAGTTCTGAGGGTCAAAACTTTGCATGTAGGCTGTGCCAAAATGTCATTTTATTCCCTGATGAAAATCACTAGAAAAAAATAAAACACTCTTCCAATGCAATTGAGATCATCTTTTGTTACCATACCAAGTTATATTAACCTCAAGTTAGGTAACAGGCTAGTTTAGCTGGTGACTAGCAATACAAAACTAACCAGAAACTTTTATTGTGTATGTGTGTGTGTGCATGTGTGTGTGTATGTGTTTGTGTGTGTATGAGACAGATAAACTTTGTAAGCTGTCCTCCATGACAGCTCTCAGTATCCTCACATTCACATCAGCAAACTAAACTCAACTTTCCCTCCTCAGAGATATACCAGTTGGCGGATAAAGCTCTGTAAACACAAACACACACACACAATGGCACAGGCAACACAGAGCTATTTTTATATCACACACTTCCTCACGTGCCTGTCACAAGAAGAAAAGACACATGCCAACACGGCTCAGCAGCCAAAGGCAAACAAACACACCAAACAAACAAATCTGGGAAGGTCAGAGAAATGTCACAATCACATTTCCTGTCTGTGTGAGTGTGTGTGAGGGTCCAAGTGTGAACGTGAGTGTATGTGAGAAGATGTAGAGTGTGTGCGTGTGCGTGTGTGTGTGTGTGTGTGTGTGTGTGTGTGTGTGTGTGTGTGTGTCTGTGTGTGTCTGTGTGTGTCTGTGCTGACCTCAGACTGTGCTTTAGCCTCTCCTGCTCTGGCTCTCTCCTCCAGTTCCTGTAAACTTATGTCTCCAGTAAGACCCTCACCTAAGGAGAGGAATGCACAGATAAGCATAAAGTAACACACACACACAAAGCCTCACCTGTCTACAGAAACACACAAATCAACACACCAACACTAATTCTCTGACAAACACATATACATACACCTGAGTAAACAACAGTAAACACAAACACTGCTCATGAGTGTGCGTATGTGTGTGTGTGTGTGTGTGTGTGTGTGTGTGTGTGTGTGTGTGTGTGTGTGTGTGTGTGATACTTACTTATAAGTGCACATGCTGTTTGTGATTTAATGTGTTTGCATATTGTGTCTGCTCATGTGAATAAGTGTGCCTGTGCATGTGCCATGTGAATCTGGATGGGTGTGATTGTGTGTGTGATTGTGTGTGTGTGTGTGTGTGTGTGTGTCCGAGCATAGACCATGTGAGTTTGGATCTATGTGAATGTGTGTGTGTGTGTGTTTTGTGAGCTGAGCGTAAGTAAGACAGCAGCTGACTCTGTGATAGATGTGATGTGATCAGGTCAGGGCCAGGTCTACTCAAACATCAACTGCTACAGGACTGGCATGGAGACAGTCAGGGATGGTGTGTGTGTGTGTGTGTATATATACAGCCGCGGAAAAAATTAAGAGACCACTTCAAAATTATCAGTTTCTCTGGTTTTACTATTTATCGGTATGTGTTAAAGTAAAATGTACATTTTTGTTTTATTCTATAACCTTATGGCAACATTCCTACCAAATTTCAAATAAAAATATTGTCATTTAGATCATTTATTTGCAGAAAAATTACAATTGGTCAAAATAGCAAAAAAGATGCAGTGTCTTCAGATCTCGAATAATGCAAAGAAAACAAGCTCATATTCATTTTTAAACTACACAATACTAATGCTTACACTTAGGAAGAGTTCAGAAATCAATATGTGGTGGAATAACCTTGATTTAAAATCACAACTTTCATGTGTCTTGGCATGCTCTCCACCAGTCTTTCACATTGCCGTTGGGTGACTTTATGCTACTCCTGGCGCAAGAATTCAAGCAGCTCGGCTTCTTTTCATGGCTTGTGACCATCCATCTTCCTCTTGATCACATTTCAGAGGTTTTTTATGGGATTCAGGTCTCGAAATTGGGCTGGCCATGACATGGTCCTGATCTGGTGGTACTCCATCAACACCTTTACTGGCCTGGCTGTGTGGCATGGAGCATTGCCCTGCTGGAAAAAACATTTCTCAGAGTTGGGGAACATTGTCAGAGCTAAAGGAAGCAAGTTTTTCTTCCGGGACAACGTTGTACTTTGCCTGGCTGAGGTTTGTAAAAGACCATAAGGATTGAAAAAAACGGACTGGAGGGTCTTCTAGTTCGTCTTCTCTGATGATTCCAATTTTCAGCTTTGCCCAACACATGGTCGTCTGATGGTTAGACGGAGACCTGGAGAGGCCTACAAGCCAGAGAGTCTTGCACCAATGTGAAATCGGACTCATCAGAGAAGACGAACTTAGAAGAACCTCCAGTCCGCTTTTTCAATCCTTATGGTCTTTTACAAACCTCAGCCAGGCAAAGTACAACGTTGTCCCGGAAGAAAAACTTGCTTCCTTTTGCTCTGACAATGTTCCCCAACTCTGAGAAGTGTTTTTTCCAGCAGGGCAATGCTCCATGCCACACAGCCAGGCCAGTAAAGGTGTGGATGAGTACCACCAGATCAGGACCCTGTCATGGCCAGCCCAATTTCGAGACCTGAATCCCATAAAAAACCTCTGAAATGTGATCAAGAGGAAGATGGATGGTCACAAGCCATGAAAAGAAGCCGAGCTGCTTGAATTCTTGCGCCAGGAGTAGCATAAAGTCACCCAACGGCAATGTGAAAGACTGGTGGAGAGCATGCCAAGACACATGAAAGTTGTGATTTTAAATCAAGGTTATTCCACCAAATATTGATTTCTGAACTCTTCCTAAGTGTAAGCATTAGTATTGTGTAGTTTAAAAATGAATATGAGCTTGTTTTCTTTGCATTATTCGAGATCTGAAGACACTGCATCATTTTTGCTATTTTGACCAATTGTAATTTTTCTGCAAATAAATGATCTAAATGACAATATTTTTATTTTAAATTTGGTAGGAATGTTGCCAGTAGGTTATAGAATAAAACAAAAATGTACATTTTACTTTAACACATACCAATAAATAGTAAAACCAGATAAACTGATAATTTTGAAGTGGTCTCTTAATTTTTTCCGCGGCTGTATATATATATATATATATATATATATATACAGTACTGTGCAAAAGTTTTAGGCAGGTGTGAAAAAATGCTATGAACTAAGAATGCTTTGAAAAATGTAAACAATAAATGTTTATTTTTTATCCATTTACATGGTAAGACTGAGCACAGCAACAAGACACAACGTAGTTATACTGCATCAGCAGGGTCTCTCCCAGACAAAGATTTCAAAGCAGACAGGGGTTTCAAAATGTGCAGTTCAAGCTCTTTTGAAGAAGACGTTGAGGATCGTAGACGCAGTGGTCAGCCAAGGAAACTTAATGCAGCTGATGAAAAACCCATCAAGCTTATTTACCTTCGAAATCGGAAGATTTCAAGCAGTGGCATCAGCTCAGAACTGGCAGAAACCAGTGGTACCCAGGTACAGACATTTACTGTCCGGGGAAGTCTGGCCAGAAGTGGTCTTCATGGAAGAGTTGCAGCCAAAAAGCTCTACCCCGACAAGGAAACAAGGCCAAGTGACTGAACTAAGCACGAAAACATAGAAACTGGGGTGCAGAAACATGGCAGAAGGTGCTCTGGACTGATGAGTCAAAATTAGAAATATTTGGCTGTAGAAGAAGACAGTTTGTTAGCCGAAGGGCTGGAGAGAGGTACAATAATGAGAGTCTGCAGGCAACAGTGAAGCATGGTAGAGGTTCCTTTCCAGTTTGGGGCTGCATTTCCGCAAGTGGAGTTGGAAATTTGGTCAGGATGAATGGAGTCTTCAATGCTGAGAAATACAGGCAGATACTAATCCATCATGCAATACCATCAGGGAGGCGTATGATTGGCAAATGTATTCTGCAGCAGGAACATAACCCCAAACATACAGCCAATGTCATTAACAACTATCTTCAGCTTAAAGAAGAACAGGAAGTCCTGCAAGTGATGGTATGACCCCCACAGAGCCCTGATCTCTACATCATCGAGTCTGTCTGGGTTTACATGAAGAGACAGAAGCATTTTAGGAAGCCTACATCCATAGAAGATCTGTGGTTAGTTCTCCAAGATGTTTGGAACAATTTACCAGCCGAGTTCCTTCAAAAACTGTGCGCAAGTGTATCTGGAAAATTGATGCTATTTTGAAGGCAAAGGGTGGTCACACCAAATTTTGATTAAATTTAGAATTTTCTTCTGTTCCTTCACTGCATTTAGTTAATTTATGAAGAATTGATGAAAATAAACTGTTAACACTTCCATTTTTGAAAGCATTCTTAGTTTACAGCATTTTTTCACACCTGCCTAAAACTTTTGCACAGTACTGTATATATGGGCCATTCTACCGAATTCGTGTAATATGCAGTCCCTCAACAATAAAAACTATTTACAAAACAATTAGGTATTTAGGCATAGATATTTAATTAGAAAATGTTATGGTCTATATAAACCCAATGCATTACATGAGATAGTGATAAGCTAAATATATACAAAATCATCATTTATAGGGTACTTTCTATTGGGAAGTAGCTGTCCCCTACCCTGACATCTAAATTTCAATGCCTTTAAATAACACTTTTCAATTTTTTTAGATTTTTTTCAATTATTTAATTTCAAAGATCTTTATGATTGGGTTGAAACAGAAATTGGAATATTTAGATTTATTGTGGGTTTAATTTTTAAATCAATTTACTATACTCATGTCCCTAGTTTTCATGTCACTACCGAAACACAAGTGTTTTAGTCCATTGGCTGAGCCTGTGTTTTAGCCACGACTCTGCATTTTTGACCATGCAGTGACACTGCATCTCTGTCCCTCATGGTTGAATGGTTAGTAGCTAAATCCCATAATTTTTATATAAATGTGTTCCAAAATCTGAAAATAGACGTGTAACCATAAGAATTGTCACTACCGAAACGCATGTTTTCTTCAATTAAGTAAACCTTTTGGGGTTTCATGGAAAATCTTATGTTTGTATGTGTGTTCACCTCTTCAAAGATGTGTTTGCAAGCCGTGTGCTTGCTAGAATTCTTTATTTATGCTTAAAGTTAGCTAGAATTGTCACTACCGAAACAGTCACTACCGAAACATATGGTAGTGACCAGATGATTTCGGTAGTGACAAAATGAAATGGTAAGTAGTTCAATCCCATAATTTTTAAATAAATGTGTTGTGTGGACTAAAGGGCGGCCCAGAGCACCTTTTGGATGATTTTGGGAGAGAAATGAACATCCATCCAACAGTGCAGTCACTACCGAAACAGATAAAGTGAACTTGAAAATTTGGTAAAAAATAAATTTCTATGGTTTTCATTGTGAAAACCTTTAAGAAATATTTGAAAAAATACTCTTCAGAGAAGGGAAGGAAACACAATTTGAACAGGTCAATAATAATACTTTTTTACTATAGTAAATGTGATGTTTCGGTAGTGACAATTTTTGGAAGAGGAAAAACATTCCAACACATTCTGAAAATACAATATAAAATTTGACTGTTCTTTTACTAGATATGTGTACTTTAGATATGGTACAATATACATACGGACAAAGTTTTGGGAATAAACCATACAAAAATTCAAAATATATCCGACATGACTTTGCATCAATTCGGTAGAATGGCCCATATATGTGTTGTGTGTGTGTGTGTGTGTGTGTGTGTGTGTGTGTGTGTGTGTGTGTGTCCTCATATTTGGGTCACCTGTAGTGTGCTGTGGCGAGGGCTGTGGAGAACTAGTGGTGGGTGTGTCAGTCCCGGTTGGCATAGCAACCCTGCTGGCTGCATTGAGCTGTGACCGTCGGGACTGCTGGGTGGGGCTGTGGGGAGCACGGGACAGGCCAATGTCAAAGTGAGCAGGAGATAGTGGAGGAGTGGGTGGAGCCCCACGGAGTGGAGTGTCCATTTCTGAAAAAACGCCAACAGAAAAACATTACACACACACACACACACTGCCATCATGGAAATGGAAATGGTAATGTGGGGTCACATGGTGTGCTGGTGAAACACTACTATGTGAGAGAGAGTGAGAGAAAAAAGAGGAGACACAATAGACATAACCACTCCCAAAAGCTTATCTCAATGCACCAATGGTTAAGCAAATCTACCAATCAAGGATACAACCCATAAAGCAATGTCCTGACGGTGTGTGTGTGTAACAGACTGTCTGACAGACAGCAAGCAAAGCATTCCTCCAAACATCAGACAGGTTTATGTCTCCTGTCATCACTGCCGCACTGTGCTAGTAAAACGGCTCTAACTGCACGGAGAGTCGCTGGAGGGACAACAGCAGAAGGCCTACATGACGACAGTGTGCTTATGGGAGGGAGAAGTCCCTGCCACCCGGACAGCTGTACCGCAGGAGCGTGTGGTGTTCCCCTTCCTTCTGTTTGACGGTCACACGGCCTCAGTACCAGAGCCCGTACGTGATCCACGATAAATGGGTTATTGTTAAAGGGCGGATGGTTTAATGTCACGGCGCGCGTCAAGAGGTCAGAAGTTTACAGCTGCTAATATGAAGGACAAGAGTCAAGGGATCATATGAAACCATGACAACCATGACTGACTTCTGACTCGTGGAAACAAGCAACTAATCCGCGGGGATTTCTGATGTGCTATTCTTGATCTGGTATTATTTTGACCGCAACTGACCGTACCGCAGCATCAAAAACGAAAGTGTGACGAAGAACCAACAAAAGTTTGTTAATCGAGAAAGAAAACATAATGAGCCATGCACTGTTTAACCTGTTATCAAATCAAAGACCTCTGCACTGTATCTACCGTCTCTGTGCAAAACAAAAAACACAAGTGGGAACACCGTGTGCTGCTGAATTGGGGGTGACTAAACTAGAACAGTCTCTAATGGAAACTGAGGACCAGCACGACTCTCAGATACTCACTTAACAGTACCGTCAGTCAGACTCTTGCTAGACAGGACTTTCTTCTGAACCGTCAGGTGGGCTCGTTTATCATTTCTCATTCATCTCGTTACAATTTTCCGCGAGGGTTACGAAGGACATTTCTGTACTGTGGTGTGAACTCTCTCACGCAGATGTCCGGCCAGCTGCTGGTCTAGAAGCCAAACAATCCCGCCCATTTCCTCGACAGGCACTCCCATTGGACGGTATT
>NC_137927.1:3968943-3991443 GCF_963457725.1 Sprattus sprattus | reverse complement strand
AAGAATGTGTGCGCTGCGATCCTGTGTTCAGATTTATTCCACAGCTCTCCTAACTATACTGTCGTCTGTGTGTGTGTGTGTGTGTGTGTGTGTGTGTGTGTGTGTGTGTGTGTGTGTGTGTGTGTGTGTGTGTGTGTGTGTGTGTGTGTGTGTGTGTGTGTGTGTGTGTGTGTGTGTGTGTGTGTGTGTGTTTGCAGGTGAAAGGATAGGCCAATGACCATGCTGCAGTTGATGATCATGAAGATGATGATGCAGAGTTTGGCTCCCATGGAAACAGAAAGTTCTGGGTGAGGGCTTGTCTATTGTTGTGGGCGGAGCCTTGGTGAAAGGGGTGGAGCCATGTCTGCTAGCACACCTACAAATACCCTGACCTCTAAGAAGAGCCGTGGCAAGCCGGAGGTGGAGTCTCTCCAGGCATCCAATGAGGACCTGAAGAGCAAACTGAGTGACATTCAAAATGAGCTACAGCAGGAGAAAGCCAAGGTAAGGCTGCCCTTTACTGTGGACCCACCTTTTCAACAACACACTCTACTCACCTCACTATCACCTTCCTCAAACATCTCCTTTTTGTCCTTTTCTCTCTCTATCTCTCCCTCGCTCTTTCTCTGTCTCTTTGTGTCTCTCTCTGTCTCTTTGTGTCTGTCTCTCCCTCGCTCTGTTAACTTTTCCTCCCTCTCTCTCTATATCAGTCTCTGTCTCTCTCTCTCGCTCGGTCACCTTTCCTCTCTCTCTCTCTTTATGTCTGTCTCTGTCTCTGTCTCTGTCTCTGTCTATCTATCTTTCTCTCTGTCTCTCTATCTCTCTCTCTGAGTATCACTTTATGCAGGTAGTGTGTCTCTGCTCCAGTGGTCTGCTCTGCACTCTTGAGTACAGTGTACAGGAGACACCAGCAGGCTTTTTATAGCTTATAGCAGACATCACACAGGCAGAACCTCCATTAAGTACTCTCCCATCTTTCTGGTCGTTATGTCAGTGTATGTCCACTAGATGGTGCCAGTCACAACTCTACATGTTTGTGGGTGTGTGTTGGGGGGTGAGAGAGCATGTTTGCCGGCATTTAGGTATCTTTAAGTGGCCCTTTTGTTTTTAATCCAATAATAGTTTGTTGGAATTTTGTATTGTACTAGTATTTAATATCTGTGGTTTCATGGGTCATGTTGTTCTTTTTTTTGATGCTGTGTCAGAGAGAGCAGTAAAATCAAAGACCCAGGACTGGTTTACAATCGACATCAACACAACACAGAGAGGGAGAGTGTGTGTAGGAGTTCAGGCGCCTTCTGTCTGTCTGTGTGTTTTCTGGTTATGTAAGGGAGAGTGTGTGTTGGTCCAGATTTGTAATACGTACTGGTGGAGTGACATCATGAATGAGTTCATACAACAGCTTTGCCAGCAGTGTGGACACACGTTGGAAACAACCCAAAGACTATGTAGCTGTGTTCCCTGACATCATCCAGCAGAAGAGCACAGATGGTCCCGGTCCTTATTAGCATTGCTGTTCACTCATTGGTTGAAAGAACATGAGTGGCAGATGTGTTCTCCAGTCACACAGCCACACTGTATTGACATAAGTGATGTGGCAGAGGATGGATTTGTGAGTTCCACTGCACACTTGATCTCTTTCTGAAAACATTTCCATCTCTCCCTGGATTCCCATTGGTGGTCAGGAGCTTGATGAAGTGGCGTGTCGCAGTAAATGCTGTTCATGTCACAAGTGACCCTGGAGGGGAAGGTATCCATCTGTGCCACATCTGGTCTAGACTTCCTCTGGGCTCAGCTGTCACTTTGTTTGAAGTTTTTCAGGGCATTTTATTCTCAATTGTCCTCTGTCTACATTCTCTTAACTTTACACTTGTTCAGTTGAACAGAATGTGTGTTTGCATGTGGAGTGTGTGTCTCTGTGTATGTGATGATGATGATGATGATCCTGTTCTGAGCCTAGAGACAATGTTAATGTCCTATAACTATACGAAATTAAGTAGTATTTATTTGACTTTAAATGGCATTGCTCAGAGTTGCGTGAGAGAAAAGATTGAGGCAAGGGAAGTCCCCGTGTCGTGGTGTAATCCTGAGATCCCCTTCCCTATCAAGGTGTGTGTGTGTGTGTGTGTGTGTGTGTGTGTGTGTGTGTGTGTGTGTGTCTGAGATCTCCTTCCCCATCAAGGTCTTCCTGCTGACTGCGTTGGTTAGTTTTGGACTGGTGGATAATGCCGCTCACTGTAATTGCATTGTCTGACTCGTACTCATTTGTGGAGATCCTCTGGTCGGCTTCCCTTCACAACTCACTGATCAGAAATATTTGGGCTTCTTCTAAGTTTAGACTTTGGTCGTTAAATCTTTTATGGGCTACCTGCCAAGATCCCCTGTTCTCTGTCATCTTACGGCCCAGCCAAGGCTATCACTGTCACTTACATCTCTCTCTCTCTCATTGAATTTCATTGAACATTCACCCCACTCTCTATTTTTCATTTTCTCCTCCTTTTTTCTCCCTTCCTCTTTCCCCCCTTCCCTCTCTTCTCTCCACACTCTCCCCCTCTGTCCATCAGATGTGTAAGTTGCGGGAGCGGGTTCAGGAGCTGCGCACCCTGCGGGAGTGTGAGCAGCATAAACACTCGGTTGCCATGACGGAGCTGCGGGTCAAGCTGCACGAGGAGCGCCAGCGTGAGGTGGCGGCGGCCCGCGAGGTGTTGGCACGGCAACACGAGGCTGAGCTTGCCCGTCTGGCACGGGTGCGAGAGGCCGAGGTGCAGCGGCTGCAGGCTCAGGTCAACGCCCTCAGGGAGGGGGTAGGAGTCAGCAGTGAGGTATACACTCTGTCTGTCTGTCTGTCTGTCTGTCTGTCTGTCTGTCTGTCTGTCTGTCTGTCTGTCCTGTCTGTATGTCTGTATGTCTGTATCTCTGTCTGCCTATCGGTCTGTATGTCTGTCTTTATCTGTCTGTGTGTCTGTTTACCTGTTTATCTGGCTGTTTGTCTGTTTACCTGTTTATCTGTCTGTTTGTTGCGTTTAAATCAAAACATGATTATTTTAGTTATACACAGAAATAAATATTAAATTCCTTGTGCTATTGGTTGGGGGTTTCCCACTGCAGTCAATCAGCAGCCACTGTCACATGCAAGTGCTCATACCCTAACCCTAACCCATATAACAACAGTCCAACCAGAACACAGTAGTTCCTAACCATGTACACTATTATTTTTCGCACGGACACACGGACACACGGACACACACAGACACACACAGACACACACAGACACACACAGACACACACAGACACACACAGACACACACACAGACACACACAGACACACACAGACACACACAGACACACACAGACACACACAGACACACACAGACACACACAGACACACACAGACACACACAGACACACACAGACACACACACACAGAGCCTAACTGCCACTGTCCTGTGCAGATAAGGAGTATGCTCAGAGAGGGAGAGGAAGTGAGGCGGAGCCACGAGGCAGAGAAGCTCCGCCTCTCCCAGGAGCTGCAGGAGGTGCGGTCGTCACGGCGACAGGCAGAGGATGCCCTGGCCGTAGTGCAGCAGGCAGATAAGGCCAAAGCAAACGATCTCAGAGTGGCCCATCAGCAGCACCAGGAGGAGATCCAGAGGATCAAACGAGAGAGTGAGAGAGACATCCGCCGACTGGTGAGAAAGACACATAAAAGAGACTGAACAGTAGAACAAGAAACTGTCTGATACTCATATAGGAAGACAGAGATGTGGAGAGAGAGAAACACATTAAATGTTGACAGGTAGAGACAGATTAAACCAAATTCAAATTGATTATTAACCACAAATAATACAATCATGGCAAACCAGAGAAGCCTTCCATAGTTTAGATGACAGAAGGGAGACGGATTTGGGCCTCATTCCAGATATCAAGAGCCTGTTGGCCTAGGGGATTCTAAATACCAAACATATACAACATTGTAGTACTTTATCTTTTTGCATGTCTATCTCGGTGTGTGTGTTTTTGTGGTGTGTATCTTTGTGTGTGTGTGTGTGTGTGTGTGTGTGTGTGTGTGTGTGTGTGTGTGTGTGTGTGTGTGTGTGTGTGTGTGTGTGTGTGTGTGTGTGTGTGTGTGTGTGTGTGAAGATTGAGGAGATGCGGGGACGCGACCGTGTCCTGCAGACTCTGGAGAAGGAGCTGGGTATTCAGGCAGGCCAGACCAAGAGACTCCTGCTACAGAAGGCCGAGGCAGAGAAGAACCATGGCAGCCCCAAACGAGAGGTCGCCCCCGCCCTGGGAGACAGCCCAGAGTTCCCCGGCAACCAGGTAACACCTGCTGCTGCTGCTGCTGTGTGTGTGTGTGTGTGTGTGTGTGTGTGTGTGTGTGTGTGTGTGTGTGTGTGTGTGTGTGTGTGTGTGTGTGTGTGTGTGTGTGTGTGTGTGTGTGTGTGTGTGTGTGTGTGTGTGTGTGTGTGTGTGTGTGTGTGTGTGTGTTGTCTGTGAGGGGAGGCACATTAATAAATGTGATCATATTACCAAAAGGTGCAACAGGCAGCAGAATGTAAGTATTGTACTCCTGTGCACACAAAGCTTTTTCTGTGCCCAACTCTACACCAACTCTACCCTACTCTTTCCTACTAAACCAACCTGATGGCCTGGGATGTTGGCCTCTGAGCACCACGCCACAAAATCCTCACTCTCTATTTTCCCTTTACTTTGCATCCTCTCTTTTTCTCCTTCTCTCTCTCTCTCTCTCTCTCTCTCCCACTATCTTTATCAGGAGAGTGTTGATGAGAGGGACACTCGGCGGTTCCAGCTGAAGATCGCTGAGCTTCAGTCCGTCATCAGAAAGCTGGAGGACAGAAACGCACTTTTGTCTGATGAGAGGAACGAACTGGTACACACTCTCTCTCACTCACTCACTCTCTCTCTCACTCACTCACTCACTCACTCACTCACTCACTCACTCCATAAAATACTACCGTAAATCCTCAAATAAAGACCGGGATTCAATTAGAAGCTGGGCTCCAGATAGTAGCTGGGGTCGTGGTCCATACGGACAAATAAAGGCCGGGCCCCGAATACAAGCCGGGGGTAAAATAAAGTAGCCTATATAACTGTAGCCTACCAGCATCAGTCCATCGGCTCAAAGTAGACATCACAATTTAATTGAATGCATTTCACAAATACATGTTCTCCTCATGTTTAATATTATATTATATAATATTGTTGGCTAATTTCATGGGCTGTTTGCAATAAAAAAAGACATTTCCCCACGTAGGACTACTAGGCGAAATTGTTATTGTTCATGAAGGCGCGTCTGGCAATTTGGTTTAGCCTAAATGCACGTATCGTATAGCCTACTGTTGTTTATCTGTAACGTTTTAGTTGGCCAGGTTACTTTTTCCAGAAGGGATCATAAAGCAGTAGTAGACTTACGTAACTTTGATATTAAATTCAAAGTGATGGTGTATGCTGATTGCTGAAGAACATTCGGGAGAAAAAGCAGCAAAGAAATTTTACATTGACCAGAGACGAATGCGATAGGCTACGACTAGCAGGTGGGGGTAGAAAGAAAGTTAGGCTGGATATCAAACCAGCTCGTTGAATTAATTTTTTTCAGTCCGTGATAAGCATAAAATTATTAAAATCAAGGCTTTGGAAATCTTTTCCTCCGTGACTGACAGTGGAGACCATAACTCAATAAACAATGTTTATTTTTACGTTGACACCGCACATAAAGCGCTACGCGATGTGCAGGCAGTGTTGAACGGATATGCAATGAATTATATTAGCCTACTGCTAATATGCCCATTATTTAAATAATAAAATGATATAACAGAATATAGGTAAGAAATAAAGGCCTGGCCCTAATACAAGCTTGCCCCAAATAAAGGGCGGTGCGCTGTGCAGCCTAAATTAATACAAGCCCTGGCCACAATTTGAGGATTAACGGTAATTCAAATCTGGTGCAAGATTTTTGACAGTGTAATTAAATCAGTTGCGTTCTATGGATGTGAGATATGGGGTGCACTCAGTTAGCCAATCTACATTGGATGGGACAACCATTCCATAGTCTCTGCATGCAGAATTTAATAGAACCATTAGAAACAAGGTTTAAAGAAAAACACCCACAAATGCAGAGATAGCCAGATTCCCATTGGCATTAAACCTACACAAAGGATCCTTAAAATTATTGATTCATCTAAACACAATACAATTTGAAGCATTCAAAACCTGTGAGGTCAACCCTAGACCTGTCCCCTCTGTTGGTTGATTCTAAAGTTAACTTATACACTAAACTAATACACTACTCAATCTTCAAGATCAACACTGCTTTTCAAAGTCAGATCAGTATATCAAATTATGAAACAAAGTAAGAAAACATATTTGAGACATTGGGACATCCAAACCAAATCACAACCAAAACTAGAAATGCTACCTAACACTGAGAAACCAAAGAGACTACAAATTATCTTTTTACAGCGTCAAAGATACAAAGCAGAGGCAAGTCCTAACCAAGTACAGGCTCAGTGACCACAGCCTAGCAAGTAAGAAAGGCACAAGAAATCATGGCTAACAAGAGAACAATGCATGTGTGCTCACTGTATGACTGGTGAGATTGAAACAGAGATGCACTTTCGCCTTCATTGTGAAAGATTCAATAAAGAAATAATATAATACTTGATCATCATTCACTGAATAGCATGGACAAACTGCCTATAAAACATGCGCCCATTTCAGGCGTAAAATAGCGGTCGTAAACATAAAACGGTATTTACCAAGGGGGCGCAGCGCATATTAACGCTTTTTGGGTGTGGACGGGGAGGACACGAAAATGTGGGTGGAAACATGGGCGTCTAGCGCAAAATATATGGGAGGAGAGAAGATAAGTGCGCCTAATGATGTATTGCGAGGTATTTACTAAAACTGCCTGACCAGCGCACGTCTCTAATTTGCGGGATAATTCTCTGCCTCATAAAAGCACGTCTTAACCAGGAAGCGCATTTCCATTGAGTCTGAAAACGTTGATATGGCCGCAGTTATAAGAGCAAGGCGAAAATATAGACAGAGACAGCGCACAGAAATATTTTTTTCAACTCGTATAACACTTTTTCAGTTAAGCGATCCACAAATCATTAGACGGTACAGGTTAACCAGCCACGCAATACTTCAATTACTGAACCAGATCAGAGATGACATCGAACCCTCCAACCGGAGATCACATTCATGTTAAACTCCGGACAACATTGCAAATATTGGCATTGGATCATTTCAAACAGTTATAGCATCAGCAGTTGGTATATCTCAGCCTTCACTCAGCCAAATATTCACCCAGGTACTCGACGCATTGCTACGGCGCACTGGTCAATACATTTCCCCACTGCCATAGCTGAAATTAGAAACATCAAACAGGACTTTTTTTGAAATCGCAAACTTTCCGAACGTAATTTGAACCATTGATTGCACCCACGTCCATATATATTGTAGTGAACCCATGTCCCTTGTAGAAATTATTAATCTCGCCATGTACACATCTATATTGTTATAATAGACAGTTTATGCATTAATGCCACCAATAGCATATTCTTTATAATCGTGTTCTTTTAAACATCTCGCTGTAGGTGATTGCGGGCAGAACAACAATATAGCAGCGCACACATTGAATCAGGTTCAGTGATTGAGCGAACGTGAACCAATATATCTATCTCCACTTCGCTGAAGCTTCATTTTCTCTTCCTAAATAAATACCACGGAAAATGCGCAAAAACACCGTGCGTTAATGTGCGACCGCAGTTTAAGCAGCGGTCGCAATGTTAGTAAATCAGGCCCTATATAGGGCTGAGTAAACACAGATTGCCCAGCGCAGATCTGGTTTGATAAATACCACGGGAAATGTGCAAAAACACTGTGCGTTAATGTGCGACCGCAGATTAAGCAGCGGTCGCATGTTAGTAGATCAGGCCCTTAGAGAGGGGCAAACAGCGCCTCTAGCTGCTCAGTAGAGTAAAGCTATTTGAATTTGAATTTTAGTGAGGAGAGACTGATCGATGGCTATGGAGTTGATATCAACACATATCACACTTACACACATTGTAACACACACACTATTACACACACTGTTAGACACTATTACACACACTATTACACACGATGTTGTACACTATTACACACACTGTAACACACATTATTACACACACTGTAACACACATTATTACACACACTGTAACACACACTATTACACACACTGTAACACACATTATTACACACACTGTAACCTAACTGTAACACACTATTACACACACTGTTACACACATTATGACACACACTGTAACACACACTATTACACACACTGTAACCTAACTGTAACACACACTGTTACACACATTATGACACACACTGTGATGGAGATTATTTACAAACACTTAGTAACATAAGAATATATGAATCAAGTGCCTTATTTTAATCATGATCTAATATGCTTTTCTTTTTTCAGAGACATGGCTTTTCTGTGTCTCTGTGTATTATGTGTAACTTGATTCACTGGCGCCATTTATTGTTTCCTTAACCTTGTGAATGTGCAAGAAGCTCGGACGAGAACCTTGTTTTGACTATGATTTCTTACACTTACGGCGTCAGCATTAGACAAATCTAAGCATATAAACCTTGTGGTTCCTAAGTGAAATTGCTTCACTTCTCATCCTCGTTTTGTGAGTGAGCCCGATTGCAATTGTTCTTGTTGAATAAATATACTTATTGACAACTCCGGAGTCCTGAAGTAACTTAGGGTGATTTCTCACCTATCACACTGTAACACACACTATTACACACACTGTAACACACATTATTACACACACTGTAACCTAACTGTAACACACTATTACACACACTGTTACACACACTTAAACACACTTTTACACGCACATTTACACACACTATGACACACACTAACACAGCCCCTCTCTCTCTTTCTGTCTCAGCTGAAGCGTGTGCGTGAGGCAGATGGACAGATGAAGCCCCTCGTGGAGAGGAATAAACGAGTGAGTAAAAAGAATGATGATCTCCTGCAGAGTCTGCAGCGTATGGAGGACAAGCTGAAGAACCTGAGCAGAGAGAACGCAGAACTGGTGAGACACATGCACACATGCACACAAACGCACACACAGACACACACGTGTATATACACACAAACAGACACACACACACACGTATACACACATACACACACACACAGACACACACACACACACACACACACACGTTTATACACACACACACACAAATGTATACACACACACACACATACACATATACAAACACACACAAATATACACAAATACACACACACACACACACATACACAAACACACACACACACACACACACATATACACACACACACACACACACGTGTATATATACACACACACACAAATACACACTCTAACACACACAAATACACATGCATGCCCCCCCCCCCCCCACACACACACACACACAGATGTGCCTGCCCAAAAGTAAATGCAACAAACGCACACACACCCACATACACTGAGACACACAAATGCTCACACGCACAAAAAAGCGCAATTCCCAGTATTACACACAAGATGGCGCTCCATCACATGCTTGTGCTTGCTCTCCTCTGTCTCTCTCAGAAGGAGAATTCATCGCAGCAGTCAAACTCCCAGCATGCCGTTCTGAAGCGGCCCACCTCACTGACAGATCTAAGCCACGCCCACGAGCAGCAAGAAGTAGAGTTTCTACGTCTCCAGGTGACGGAGCAGCGCAGTGTCATCGAGGAACTAGTGCAGGTGGGTTGCCATGGCTACGCACAGGGACTAGCGGGCGGTCTGTTTGATGGCTTAACGTTCATTGGGTTTTTAAGTTATTGAAGATGAAGGAAACTTCTCCCTGGGAAAGACAAGATGGGTCAAAGTTTATAACATTTACTCTTTTGATTTCTTGGCTATTGTTATGTTAATCATTTCATTATTGTGTTCTGTGAATCCACACAACTTGTTGGCTTATTTTGAGATCTTGGCCAGCAAACTGATTTTTGTACAGTGTGTTTGTGTGAGTGTATTTGTTTGAGTGTGTGATTTCTGTGTGTTTTCCATTCATTACTGACACTGGCCCATAATTACGCCTGTTGAGTAATCATTTGTTAGCTGATTAGCTTTTTCAAGCTGTGATGTTAATTAGTTTGTTTACATCGTTAGGGATGATTGCATGAGGACAAACCACCGAGCTAGTCTCTCTCCTTGTTTTCCCTCTTCTTGTTCCCATCTGTCCTTCGACGCTCCATCATCATCATCATCATCATCATCATCATTATCATCTCTGAGCCATTGTTAACCTTTTCTCTGGCTGCCCTTCATTATACTGAGTTGAATCTGTGTAACGCTATAACACAATAAGATTTGTAAAAGATTGTCTTTTTGTAGTTTTTAAGTTATTTATTTTTTTTAAATGTGTAAATCCATGACGTTAGATGTACTTTTCTCTGTTGATGCACACACACATACACACACACACATGCACACACACTGTTCTTTTTAAGAAATGAAACATATATGTAGTCACACTCATTCCAGGTGAAAGACTGAAAGCGAACAGTTAAACATGAATAGTGTGTGTGTGTGTGTGTGTGTGTGTGTGTGTGTGTGTGTGTGTGTGTGTGTTTGTGTGTTCGTGTGAGAGACAGAGACGGAGTGACTTGTGTCCTGTTTTTCCTTTTTCCCCCTCAGGAGCGAGAGAGGCTGCTGATGAACAAGAAGAACAAGAGGAAAGGCCTGAAAGTGCCCAAGGTGAGCTCACCTCTCCCTTCACCTCTCCTCCTCACTTTTCTTCAGATATCCTCCTGCCCTCCACTCCTCTCCTCTCCTCATTTCATCTCTCTCTGCTCACACTCTCCTGTTGTCTCTCGACCTCACCTCTTCATCTCCTCTTCTGCCCTCCTCTCCCTTTTCCCTCTCCTCCCCCCTCATTCTCTTCTTTCCCTCTCTCTGTTCTCCCTCTCCTGTCCTCCCTCAGAGCCTAGAGAGCTCATCCTCTCTTGTATGTATCCTCTCCTCTTCACCTCTCTCTCTCTCTCTCCCTCTCTCTCTTTCTTCACATCTCCTCTCTCTCTTTCTTTCTTGACTTCTCTTTCTTACTCTCTCTCTCTCTCTCTCTCTCCCTCTTTCATTCTTCACTTCTCCTCTCTTTCTTTCTTGACTTCTCTTTCTTACTCTCTCTCTTTCTTCAAATCTCCTCTCTTTCTTTCTTGACTTCTGTTTCTCTCTCTCTCTTTCTTGCTTCTGTCTCTCTTTTGCTTTGCTTTCAGAATGTTCTTTTTTTCATTGCAGTGGCCAATCAGAGGAGATCACTGCATGTGTTCTGTGTTTTTTATCACTCTGCTTTATGATGTTTGATGTTCCATTACCAAGCAACTCTGTGTGTGTGTGTGTGTGTTTGTGTGTGTGTGTGTGTGTGTGTGTGTGTGTGTGTGTGTGATAGAGGAGGAGAGAGAGAGGAAAGATGTGTTTGGGGATGTGCCCTAATTGGACTCTTGGGGACTCATACTGTTCGGGCCCCTCTGTCTCTCTCTGTCTTTCTCTTTGTGTGTGTGTGTGTGTGTGTGTGTGTGTGTGTGTGTGCGCGCGCGCGCTGAGTGGAGCTTACACGGTTGAAAAACACAGATGATGGTAACAAGAGGGAGGGGCTTACACTGTGTTTAAACTCTTGGACACAGAAACACACACACACTGAATCGGTAGCGGTCCAGCTGGAGACACATTCACAAGGACTGGCTTTGGAAGGATTGGTTGAACCTTTCAGTCTGACTGTTGGAACAAAAGAACAAGGACACTGATGACTATGATCATGAAGACGATGAAGATCACAGCGATAAGGGTTGTGATGAAGATATGCGCTTTTTGACTTCGGATTAGCTTGGACTTGGAATACCCAGCAGACACACACACACACACACACACACACACACACACACACAGCTCAAGATGACGGAATACTTTCTGCTCATTCTCTACTTATCGTCTTTCATATGTCTGTGTGCACTGGTCTGTCTTTACTTCTCTGGCTGTCAGGAGATGACCTATAAAAATGATGGTAAGACCATACACACACACACACACACACACACACACACACACACACACACACACACACACACACACACACACAAGTTCTGGAAACTGATGTGATGTATTCAAATAATTCCAAGATGAGGCTAGACCGACCATCCAACTACCAGTGTACTAGCTCCACATCAACAGCGTGCAGTAGGAGAGATACAAACTATTATCACCGCACAGATCGACCACTATTCCAACTAATATGACTGCTGCTTTTTTTAATTTTTTTATTATTATTATTTTTTATAAGTATTATTTTTCTATGATCAATTCATCGAAATCGAAAACAAGTATTTCGGACAACCCTAATTGCTGTACACTTATTTTAAGCCTTCTGTGGTTGCTGCCTTTGATGCATACGTATCAATGAACAAAGAAGATGCTGAAAGATCTGTGGGCTGGAAACAACAATGAGGAAACAGAGCTCTTGTAATAGCAGACTTCTAGTACATAGCAGTGACCTTGAACAAAACTTCTCACCCTGTAAAATGTGAGTGAAACAATCATCATTTAACATGTCTTCAGGGCTGAATCTCTCTCTCTTTCTCTCTCTTCCTCTCTGTCTTGCTGTCTTTCACACTGTATGTCTCTCTCTTTTTCTCTCTCACTCTCTGTGTTTCTCTATATCTCTCTGTTTCTCTCTCTTTCTCCGTTTCTCCATTTGTCCTGCAGAAGCATGTTGTGGAGACATATTTTGGATTTGATGAGGAGTCTGTGGATTCAGAAACCTCCTCGCTCACCTCCTTCAACACTGACCACACCCCTGCCACCCCTGAGGAGGAGTTGGAAGAGGTGAGGGCGCTCTTATTAATGTCTATAACGTCTTTATAAACATATTTGTAACCGTAGATGGGTGTGTGTGTGTGGTAGGAAGCATGTATGTACGGTACATAATAAACTGCACTTACTTGATCATTTGTCAGGGTTAGATATCTTTGCATTCATGTTCTGTGCCCTTGACTTGACCTGACTGGACCTATGACCTATTGTCCTCCTAGTTGTGGTTCAGCTGTGTTTTAAATGTGGCTCTGTGAGTTGTGGGGATCTATGGGGATAGTTTGAATACAGGTAGGGTGAAAGCACACAGGAACAGGAATTTGAAGACGTTCTGTACTTAAACTGGTGCTTATCTCTTGTCTCCAGCTAAGTTAGAATTGGTGTGCAGAGTGTGTATGTCTTCCTTGTGTCAGAAGGTGTGTTATCTTTGCCTTGTGTGTGATTGTACAGACTTTCTGTCGGGAGGAGGCGGAGCTACGTTTCCGTCAGCTTACTCGAGAGTATCAAGCTCTGCAGCGAGCCTACGCCCTTCTACAAGAGACATCCGGCTCACTCGATCCAGAGAGACACTGTAGGGTAAGGCTGTGAGTAGTGTGTGTGTGTGTGTGTGTGTGTGTGTAAATCTTTTCATTTCTCTATTTCTTTGACTGGCTGTGCATTCTTTATAAATATGAGTGATGCTCTGATTGGCTGTGTGCTCACGGTCTGCCTTTATTCTGATTGGCTGTGCTGTTTGTTCGTCAGTCGCGGGAGCAGCTGCAGTCGGAGCTGACTGGCTGCCAGGCGCGGATCGCAGACCTCGAGCGCAGCCTGGCTGAGAAGGGGCAGGTAACGCAGAAAAAGGGCGGGGGGAGGGGCCTCCTGGCTCCATTCTTATTGGTTGTGTTGCTTTTCTGTCTGGTGGCGGGGGGCCTGTGCTGGCACTATGCTGACAGGGTGTGCAGAAGCCTCACTATGTGATGTCACTGCTCACCTGGCCAATCCCGTGAGGCTGTTGCTGTGTGGTTTTCATGTTCGGTTTCCACTCACGTTTGGTGCTGTGTTTCAAGTGTCCTTAATGCACAGCACTGTCTCACTCTTAGTTCACCATACATCAGCACAGCACAGCACAGCACTGTCTCACTCTTAGTTCACCCCACATCAGCACAGCATTGTCTCACTCTTAGTTCACATCAGCACAGCACTGTCTCACTCTTAGTTCACCCTACATCAGCACAGCACTGTCTCACTCTTAGTTCACATCAGCACAGCTCTGTCTCACTCTTAGTTCCCCCACATCAGCACAACACTGTCTCACTCTTAGTTCACTCCACATCAGCACAGCACTGTCTCACTCTTAGTTCACATCAGTACAGCACTGTCTCACTCTTAGTTCACATCAGCACAGCACTGTCTCACTCTTAGTTCACCCTACATCAGCACAGCACTGTCTCACTCTTAGTTTCGCATCAGCACAGCAGTGTATCACTCTTAGTTCACCCCACATCAGCACAGCACATCAGCACAGCACTGTCTCACTCTTAGTTCACCCTACATCAGCACAGCACTGTCTCACTCTTAGTTCACATCAGCACAGCTCTGTCTCACTCTTAGTTCCCCCACATCAGCACAACACTGTCTCACTCTTAGTTCACTCCACATCAGCACAGCATTGTCTCACTCTTAGTTCACATCAGCACAGCACTGTCTCACTCTTAGTTCACCCTACATCAGCACAGCACTGTCTCACTTTTAATTCACTCTACTTCAATAGTACACACTCAACACACACTCACATACCTTTACATACATTAATGTAAGACATTAAAGACACATGCACACACACATTTGTTCAAATGTAAAAAAATTAAGACTGTAATTTCTAAAATGATCACAAATAAATGTAGTCAACTTTACTGGTAACACCAGGCAAAGAGAAACATTTTATGATGACAATCAAAAAGAACAAGATCAGAAAAGTTATTTTTGATTATATGTACTCTGACAGTGATGGAGAAAAATAACACTTTTAAGCTCTTAGTTTGTATCATGTGATTAGCACATAGTGACACCACAATACTGCATAAAAACCAATCATTTCAAAGGGTGTTAGTGTCTGTCAGCTTCCTGAATGTCTGTCCTTGCATGTACCATTGGTCAGCTCTTCTTTGCATGTGTACCATTGGTCAGCTCTTCTTTGCATGTGTACCATTGGTCAGCTCTTCTTTGCATGTGTACCATTGGTCAGCTCTTCTTTGCATGTGTACCATTGGTCAGCTCTTCTTTGCACGTCGACCATTGGTTAGCTGTTCTTTGTACATTTTCCATTGGTTGGCTGTCTTTTTTTGTTGGTTTAATTTGCATGTATTCTTTTGTGACTTCACTTCCTGTAACACTGGTGATGGATTCTGCTGCTCAATAAAAGTGAAAGCAAAGTCCCGTCTTTTGTCACTTAACGTGTGTGTGTGTCTGTACGTTTCTATTTTGCATGAGAGATGCTGGGCTAAGTATGTGTGTGTTGGCCTACAAGCGTGTTTAAGCATTCATGCATTGGTGTGTGTTTATGTGTGCAGAACTATGAGCTGTCAGGTTGCATTGAGTTGAGTGCACAGAGATGTGTGTGTGTGTGTGTGAAAAGGATGTATGATGCTGTGTTTGCGTGTGTGTGTGTGTGTGTGTGTGTGTGTGTGTGTGTGTGTGTGTGTGTGTGTGAACGTGAGTGAGAGACATTACTGAGGTGTGTGTGTGTGTGAGAGAGAAAGGATGCTATGTTGGTGAGTCAGGGCCATTTGGAGAGTGATGTATACGTATAACTAGGTGTGTGTGTGTGTTAGAAAGAGACAACTGAGGTGGGAGTGTGTGTGTGTGTGTGTGTGTGTGTGTGTGTGTGTGAATGTATGCAAGAAATTACTGAGATGTGGGTGTGTGTGACTGAGATCACCGAAATGTTTAGTGTGTGTGATAGAGAGAAAGAGAGAAAGATGTGTGGTGCTGTGTGTGTGTGTGTGTGTGTGTGTGTGTGTGTGTGTGTGTGTGTGTGTGTGTGTGTGTGTAAGAGATTACTGAGGCGTGTGTGTGTGTGTGTATGTGATTAATCAGGTGTGTGTGATGCAGGATGCTAAGTGGGTGGAAGACAAGCAGAGCCTCATCAGGACAAACCAGGACCTCAGAGAGAAGGTGCGTGTGTGTGTGTGTGTGCGTGCGGGCGTGTGTGCATATGTGTGTGCGTTTGCATCTGGTTGGCTCACAGATTATTCAACATGTTTGCATATGTAAAAACAATGCACAGAACATCTTAAGTGGTTCCACTTCCTACCAGTCCTGGGTTATTATGCTTCATTTGGCGTCATTGACATGGGAGCTGTTAGAAAGGAAGTTTAACAGCACAATAAAACTTAACATTACATTAATCAGTTTAATTCTAAGCATTGAACTATTTACCTTTCTCTCTCCTCTCTCCTCCTCTTTCCCTCTCTCTTTATCCCTCTCTCTCCCTCTCTTTCTCTTTCTCTCTCCCTCCGTCTTTATCTCTCTCCCTCTCTCTCTCTCTCTCTGTCTGTCTGTCTCAGATAACACACCTAGAGCAGTCTGAGCTGCGTCTGCGTTCTGAGGTGCAGGATTCTCTGGATCAGAACGAGCTGCTGGAGTTCCGAGTCCTCGAGCTCGAAGTAAGAGACTCCTTCCTGTTACCACAGCAACCACCCCCCTCATCTGCCCCGCCACTGTCACGCGGGGGCAACACGCAGCGGCAGGCTAAACACACGGTCTACATCCAGTAATACCCACACGCACACACACACACACACACACACACTGAGAAAATGTCCATTCCCTATGAAAGAATATAATATTGCCCCCCCCCCCCCCCCCGTTCTCTCTCATACTCACACTTTCTCTCACATACAACCACACACACAAACACACACACACGTACAGTAACACACACACACACACACCTACTTACCTACTTACCTACTTACCTATCTTATCATTCAGTAGTCACCCATATCAACAGCTGCATACTGACACACACACACACCCACTCACACTCGTTCACAGGGACTATGTACATTAAGACACACACATAGATGCATACATTAAGACACACACATAGATGCATACATAGCACAATACAATCATGGACATCGCATGCATTACATGCATAACATGTTTACATATGGCAACTCACACCCACACACACACATCAGGTAACGCTCACAGATAAAGGAGATATCCAGTGACCGAGAGATGTACTTTACTGTAATGTACTGTATCATACTGTCTTATTCACTCAATATTCTCAGTCTCTCTGTCAGGCTCACAAACAGTGTAGATCTCAGCCATATTATCCAGTTTTTCTAACGTACTCATGGCTGGCCTACAGTCATCTGCATTTGCCCACCCACACATCTGGATGTGATACACTGTATATTATACACCGTTTGAAAGTTTGCATGGATATCATGGACATGTGCACAGTGCACACACACACTCACATACATTTGCACTTCTTTTTATGTTTGTCTTCTGTTATCACCCGGTCCTTAAGTCTGTCATTAAAATTATTATTTTTTTATTGAGATGTACATTTTCCGTTAAAACATTTTATTTGAGTTTGAATGGAATAAAATGTATTTGATTTTAATCCTTCCATTTTTTCATGCATTGTCTTTGTGTTATCAAAGTGTGTTTGTGTGTGTGTGCACATATCTGAGTGTGTATGCACATATGTGAGTGTGTATGCATGCGTCTTTTTATCCCGCATGTCTGAGGTGAAACACAGACACATCTCATCAAGGAAACACCTCTGTATATGATAATGGTAATCTTTAAATTTGACCCCAAAACTAATGGCTCATACGGAGATCACTGATGCCTGATTATATGAACTATCCACACACTGAACCAATTTTCCCCTGCATCAGTCTAATTAGTTTATCAGTTTCAGTTTGGTCTTCTGACTGGGTCATGTGTTTAGATTTTTCTGTTAAGTCTCGTTATTTTCTATTCGTGAACATCCACACCTGGCAAACACTCATTGGTCAACATTCACACCCAGCAAACACTCATTGGCCAACATCCACACCTGGCAAACACTCATCGGTCAGTTGTGTATCCGTCCAGCAACCAGCATTCAAACTCACAATCCATGTCTCTATACCAAGCGCAATGTGGAGGGTTCTATTCCCTTCATCTCACTTTAGCTGTTACTCAACCTCTCTCTCCATCACCAGTCCAACCTCCTTCTCTAAGTTATACTCTCTCTCTCGCTCTCTCTCTCTCTCTCTCTCTCTCTCTCTCTCTCTCTCTCTCTCTCTCTCTCTCTCTCTCTCTCTCTCTCTCTTGACATACACTCCAACACATAATATGGTGATCAAACTGATGAAAAACCGTAATGAAAGCATAAATGCATCTGATGAGGTGAAATTCAAACTTGTGTTCTACAGCTCCAGACCAAAGTAGCTAGTCTTCAATCAGTCATTGACTTCAGCTCAGGTATGCCAGGAATGAAAACACAGTACTGAGTGTGTTACTTCACTAGCAGTCTTGAAACTAACTCATTCGACGTATGGTGTGTCTGGTCACATCTAATCAGAGGAGACTTTTGGTCTTCTCAACAAGGGATTGGACCAATTGGAGCAGAACTAGGGAGAAATAATTGTGTTTTGACCAATAGGAGAAGGAGGGGGAGGGGTAAACCTGCCTTGTTGTGCCAGGCAGTAGGTGTAGATAATTATCCACTGGCCAATAGGAGAGGAAGTATGTAGGGATAATTGTTTTTTAACCAGTAGGATTGTAAGAGGTCGGCAGAATTGGGTTTTGACCAGTCGGAGTGGAACTAAGTGGGTATAATTGTGTTTTGTCTAATAGGGGAAGCCATAGATGGGAATAATTGTGTTTTGACCAATAGGAGCAGGAGAAGGTGGGGATAACTGTGTCTTGACCAATAGGAGCAGGAGAAGGTGGGGATAACTGTTTTGACCAATAGGAGCAGGAGAAGGTGGGGATAACTGTGTTTTGACCAATAGGAGCAGGAGAAGGTGGGGATAACTGTGTTTTGACCAATAGGAGCAGGAGAAGGTGGGGAATGGATAACTGTGTTTTGACCAATAGGAGCAGGAGAAGGTGGGGATAACTGTGTTTTGACCAATAGGAGCAGGAGAAGGTGGGGAATGGATAACTGTGTTTTGACCAATAGGAGCAGGAGAAGGTGGGGATAACTGTGTTTTGACCAATAGGAGCAGGAGAAGGTGGGGAATGGATAACTGTGTTTTGACCAATAGGAGCAGGAGAAGGTGGGGATAACTGTGTCTTGACCAATAGGAGTAGGAGAATGTGGGGATAACTGTTTTGACCAATAGGAGCAGGAGAAGGTGGGGATAACTGTGTTTTGACCAATAGGAGCAGGAGAAGGTGGGGATAACTGTGTCTTGACCAATAGGAGCAGGAGAAGGTGGGGATAACTGTGTCTTGACCAATAGGAGCAGGAGACGGTGGGGATAACTGTGTCTTGACCAATAGGAGCAGGAAAAGGTGGGGATAACTGTGTCTTGACCAATAGGAGCAGGAGATGGTGGGGATAACTGTGTTTTGACCAATAGGAGCGGGAGCGTCGATCACCTGCATTTAACCTCCAGATCTCTGCCATGGAAAACAGCAGCAGCCTACAACTACACTGCCATCAGGAGGGAGTGCAGGTATCACACACACACCACACAGGCACACTCACACTCACACACAGACACACACCACACACCACACACCACACACAGACAAACAACACATACACACACGCACCCATACACACCACACACAGACACACAACACAGGCACACTCACACACACACACACACACACTCACACTCACACACAGACACACACACACACACACTCACATACAGATACACACACACACACACACACACAAACAAACACACCTTACACAAACACACTCTCTCATACGCACTCACACACACCACACACACACACATGCACTCACACACACACCCACATACACCCACACAAACACACAAACACACGCGCACTCACACAGACACATTAATACGCACACAAATACACTCTCAAAAAAACACACACACTCTCAAGTTCACACACACACTCACAAATGCACACACGGCCATAAGTAGGGGACAGTAAATACACACACACACATACTTAGGCTTACACCCTAAGGGCCTGATTTACTAATATGCGAGCGCTTCTTAATCTGCGTTCGCAAATTAACGCACGGCGTTTTTGCGCATTTTACTTGGTATTTATCAAGCCAGATCTGCGCTGGGCAAACTGTGCTTACTCCGCCCTTTAAAGAGCCTGATTTACTAAGATTGATTTGCGAACGCATCTTTGCCAGGCGCACATTAACGCACGGTGATTCCCTGCATTTTCCGTGATATTTATCAAGCCAGATACGCGCTGGGCAATCATTATTTAGCGCACCGTTAAAAGACTGGAGAACTTGCCAGCAAGTTACTGCCACCATGGAGATTCGAGGAAGAAAAAACTAAGGTTCAGCGAATAGATAGCGAATAGATAGCGAGATAGATATATTGGTTCACGTTCGCTCAATCACTGAACCTGATTCAATGGGTTATATTGTTGTTTTGCCCGCCATCATCTACAGCGAGATGTTTAAAAGAACACGATTATAAATAATATGCTATTGGTGGCATTAATGCATAAACTGTCTATTATAACAATATATATGTGTACATGGCGAGATTAATACGTTCTACAAGGGACATGGGTTCACTACAATATATCCCCACTGAAACAAATACAAGTAGACAGGCCTCTCCAAAATCACCGTTGCTCAATCATGGATAAATGGCACTATTCCGAAAGATAAAACTGTCATGGACAGACCACTTCCACGTAAGTAATGGTCATGTTGGCATCACATATGACCTGGACATTCATTGAATATGTGTGCTTTCTGTTTCGGTAAACGTGTTCGCGGATTGAAGGTGGGACTGTTTGCATGTGGGTGCGATCAATTTCTCCAATTACGTTCGGAAAGTTTAATTTCATATATATGAATATATGAATTATACGAGTTGAAACAAATATTTCTGTTCGCTGTCTCTGTCTATGTATTTGCCTTGCTGCTGCCATATCAACGTTTTCAGACTCAGTGGAAATGCGCTTGGTTAAGACGTGCTTTTATGAGGCGGAGAATTAGCCTGCAAATCAGAGATGTGCGCTCGCCGGGCAGTTTAGTAAATACCACGCAGTTCATCATTAGGCGCACTCCTCCCATTAAATAGCGCTACACGCCTACGTTACCACCCACGTTTCCGAACCATCCCACCTGTTTGCAGGTACACACCCTCAAAGCGTTAATATGCGCTGCGCCAGCTTAGTAAATACCGTTTTTCGTTACGACCGCTATTTTACGCCAGAAAATGGGCGCAATCCTGTTAGTAAATCAGGCCCTAAATGAGTACACACAAACATACAACACACAAACACATACAACACAAATACACATACAGGTATGAAGAACCAAAGATACTTGATGATGTGAGATGACAGGAGTGATGAAGTGGCAACTGGGGTAGTTAATATTAATATATGTAGCCTTACTGGGGTAGTTAATATTAATATTTGTAGCTTCACTGAGGTAGTTAATATTAATATATGTAGCCTTACTGGGGTAGTTAATATTAATGTATGTAGCTTCACTGAGGTAGTTAATATTAATATATGTAGCCTTACTGGGGTAGTTAATATTAATGTATGTAGCTTCACTGGGGTAGTTAATAGTAATGTATGTAGCTTCACTGGGGTAGTTAATATTAATGTATGTAGCTTCACTATTAATATATGTAGCTTCACTGGGGTAGTTAATATTAATATATGTAGCCTTACTGGGGTAGTTAATATTAATGTATGTAGCTTCACTGGGGTAGTTAATAGTAATGTATGTAGCTTCACTGGGGTAGTTAATATTAATATACTGTATGTAGCTTCACTGGGCTAGTTAATATTAATATACTGTATGTAGCTTCACTGGGGTAGTTAATATTAATATACTGTATGTAGCTTCACTGGGGTAGTTAATATTAAAATACTGTATGAGGTTTCACTGGGCTAGTTAATATTATATGTATGTAGCTTCACTGGGGTAGTTCATATTAATATACTGTATGTAGCTTCACTGGGGTAGTTAATATGTATGTATGTAGCTTCACTGGGGTAGTTAATATTAATATACTGTATGTAGCTTCACTGGGGTAGTTAATATTAATATACTGTATGTAGCTTCACTGGGGTAGTTAATATTAATATATGTAGCTTCACTGGGGTAGTTAATATTAATGTATGTAGCTTCACTGGGGTAGTTAATATTAATGTATGTAGCTTCACTGGGGTAGTTAATATTAATGTATGTAGCTTCACTATTAATATATGTAGCTTCACTGGGGTAGTTAATATTAATGTATGTAGCTTCACTGGGTAAGTTAATATTAATGTATGTAGCTTCACTGGGGTAGTTAATATTAATGTATGTAGCTTCACTGTTCACTGCAACCTTACCTGATGCTTAAGGTGATTTTAAACACAGTCACAATTTGATTTAAAACTGTACTTATAGCATTACAATGCTATT